>NC_138316.1:46545000-46677500 GCF_965601325.2 Salmo salar | reverse complement strand
TACACTACATATATACATTACACTACATATATACATTACGCTACATACATACATTACACTACATAGATACACTACATACAGTAGATTCATTACACTACATACATCCATTACACAACATAGATACATTACACTACATACAGTAGATACATTACAGTACATAGATACATTACACTACATACAAACATTACACTACATAGATACATTACACTACATACATACATTATACTACATACAGTAGATACATTACACTACATAGATACATTATACTACATACATACATTATACTACATACAGTAGTTACATTACACTACATAGATACATTACACTACATAGATACATTACACTACATTCATACATTACACTACATAGATGCATTACACTACATACAGACATTACACTACATAGATACAATACACTACATACAGTATATACATTACACTACATAGATACATTACACTACATAGATGCATTATACTACATAAAGTAGATACATTACACGTCATAGATACATTACACTACATAGATGCATTATACTACATAAAGTCGATACATTACACTTCATAGATACATTACACTACATAGATACATTACACTACATACAGTGGATACATTACACTACATACAGTAGATACATTACACTACATAGATACATTATACTACATAAAGTAGATACATTACACTACATAGATACATCATTTACATTTACATTTACATCATTTAGAAGACGCTCTTATCCAGAGCGACTTACAAATTGGTGCAATCACCTTATGATATCCAGTGGAACAACCACTTTACAATAGTACATCTATATATTTTTTGGGGGGGAGGGTTAGAAGGATTACTTTATCCTATCCCAGGTATTCCTTAAAGAGGTGGTGTTTCAGGTGTCTACGGAAGGTGTTGATTGACTCCGCTGTCCTGGCGTCGTGAGGGAGCTTGTTCCACCATTGGGGTGCCAGAGCAGCGAACAGTTTGGACTGGGCTGAGTGGGAATTGTGCTTCCATAGAAGTAGGGAGGCGAGCAGGCCAGAGGTGGATGAACACAGTGCCCTTCTTTGGGTGTAGGGCCTGATCAGAGCCTGAAGGTATGGAGGTGCCGTTCCCCTCACAGCTCCGTAGGCAAGCACCATGGTCTTGTAGCAGATGCGAGCTTCAACTGGAAGCCAGTGGAGTGTGCGGAGGAGCGGGGTGACATGAGAGAACTTGGGAAGGTTGAACACCAGACGGGCTGTGGCGTTCTGGATGAGTTGTAGGGGTTTAATGGCACAGGCAGGGAGCCCCGCCAACAGTGAGTTGCAGTAATCCAGACGGGAGATGACAAGTGCCTGGATTAGGACCTGCGCCGCTTCCTGTGTAAGGCAGGGTCTGCGAATATTGTAGAGCATGAACCTACAGGATCAGGTCACCGCCTTGATGTTAGCGGAGAACGACAGGGTGTTGTCCAGGGTCACGCCAAGGCTCTTAGCACTCTAGGAGGAGGACACAATGGAGTTGTCAACCGTGATGGCGAGATCATGGAACGGGAAGAGCTCCCGGGGAAGGACTGCATACATTACACTACATATATACATTACACTACATAGATACATTACACTACATAGATACATTACACTACATATATACATTACACTACATAGATACATTACACTACATACAGTAGATACATTACACTACATACAGCAGATACATTACACTACATAGATACATTACACTACATACATACATTACACTACATAGATATATTAGACTACATAGATACATTACGTACATACAATACACAGATACATTACACTACACATATACATTACACTACATGGATACATTACACTACATAGATACATTACATTACATACATACATTACACAGATACATTACACTACATAGATACATTACACTACATAGATACATTACACTACATAGATACTGTCACGACTGTCTAGGACCAGTGGAGAGGTGGAATCAGGAGCAGGAGACAGAGGGCCGGAGCAACGGTGTTTTAATAATATTATTGACACGCAATAGCCATAGGGCACCAGGCGCGTGGCGAAGTCTGCCAGGGGAAAACACCTCCCCAAAATAAGCGTACTGGAAACGAAAGCGCACGGGGCGCAGCCCGGCAATAATAATCTACAATAACAATTTATAATCACAACTGTCCTGAGTGGACAATAAACAATCCCGCACGAGAACCCCAACTGAAAATACACACTAAATAACCCCCCACTAATGACAAACACAAAACAGGTGCGAGATAGACAGACAGACAAAACCAAAAGACACAGAAACAACGATCGGTGGCAGCTAATAGGCCGGCGACAACGACCGCCGAGCGCCGCCCGACCGAGGAGGGGCGCCACCTTCGTTACATACTGTGACAGTACCCCTCCCCTGACGCGCGGCCTCGGGGACGGCCCGGAGGGCGAGGCGCCGGCCGATCCGGACGGCGACGGTGGAATTCTTGTAGCATAGGTGGATCTAGAATGTCCGCCGCCAGAACCCAGCACCTCTCCTCCGGACCGTACCCCTCCCAGTCCACGAGGTACTGCAGGCCCCCGACCCGACGTCGGGAGTCCAGGATGGCTCGGACTGTGTACGCCGGGGCCCCCCCGATGTCCAGGGGGGGCGGGGGGACCTCCAGCACCTCATCGTCCTGCAGTGGACCAGCTACCACCGGCCTGAGGAGAGACACATGAAACGAGGGGTTAATACGGTAATATGAAGGGAGTTGTAACCTGTAACACACCTCGTTTATCCTCCTCAGGACTTTGAACGGCCCCACAAACCGCGGACCCAGCTTCCGGCAGGGCAGGCGGAGAGGCAGGTTCCGGGTCGAGAGCCAGACTCTGTCCCCCGGATTATACACGGGGGCGTCACTGCGGTGGCGGTCAGCGCTCTCCTTGTGACGTTCACCAGCCCTCCTTAGGCACACCTGGACACCATTCCAGGTCTCCTGAGAGCGCTTCACCCATGCATCCACCGCAGGAGCCTCCGTCTGGCTCTGTTGCCATGGCACCAGGACCGGCTGATACCCCAATACCACCTGGAAGGGTGATAGGTTGGTAGAGGAGTGGCGCTGAGAGTTCTGGGCCATCTCGGCCCATGGCACGAACTGCGCCCACTCCCCTGGCCAGTCCCGGCAATACGACCGCAGGAACCTGCCCACATCCTGGTTAATGCGCTCCACCTGCCCATTACTCTCGGGGTGGAACCCCGAGGTCAAGCTGACCGAGACCCCCAGCCTCTCCATAAACGATCTCCACACCCTGGACGTGAACTGGGGACCTCGATCAGATACGATGTCCTCGGGCACCCCATAGTGCCGGAAGACATGGGTGAACAGGGCCTCCGCGGTTTGCAGGGCCGTAGGAAGACCGGGCAAAGGGAGCAGACGGCAGGACTTAGAGAACCTGTCCACAACGACCAGGATCGCCGTATTACCCTGGGACGGCGGGAGATCCGTGAGGAAATCCACCGAGAGGTGAGACCAAGGCCACTGTGGAACGGGGAGGGGCTGTAATTTCCCTCGAGGCAGGTGCCTAGGAGCCTTGCACTGAGCGCATACCGAACAGGAAGAGACATAACGCCGAACATCCTCAGCCAAGGTGGGCCACCAGTACCTTCCCTTCAGGCCCCGCACTGTCCGTTCCACCCCAGGATGACCCGAGGAGGGTAGAGCGTGGGACCATCGGATCAGACGATCGCGGACACCAAGCGGAACGTATTTCAGGCCCACGGGACATTGAGGAGGAGTGGGTTCTGACCGACCCGCCCGCTCGATGTCCGCATCCACCTCCCATACCACCGGTGCCACCAGACAGGAGGCGGGGAGTATGGGAGTAGGATCGATGGTCCGCTCCTCGGTGTCGTAGAGACGCGACAGTGCGTCAGCCTTCCGGTTCCGGGAACCTGGAATGTACGAGAGGGTAAAGTGAAACCTCGTAAAAAACATGGCCCACCTTGCCTGACGGGGATTAAGCCTCCTCGCTGCCCGAATATACTCCAGGTTACGGTGGTCGGTCCAGATGAGAAAAGGGTGACGTGCCCCCTCAAGCCAATGTCTCCACACTGTCAAAGCCCTGACCACGGCTAACAGCTCCCGGTCCCCCACATCATAGTTGCGCTCCGCCGGGCTCAGCTTCTTAGAAAAGAAGGCACATGGGCGGAGCTTCGGAGGAACGCCCGAGCGCTGCGATAGCACAGCTCCTACCCCAGCCTCGGACGCGTCCACCTCCACTATGAATGGCAAGGAGGGGTCCGGATGCGCCAGGACAGGTGCATTGGTAAACAGAACCTTCAGACGATGGAAGGCTCTGTCCGCCTCTGCTGACCATCGTAGCCGCACCGGCCCCCCCTTCATCAGTGAGGTAATGGGAGCCGCCACCTGACCAAAACCCCGGATAAACCTCCGATAATAATTAGCGAACCCCAAGAACCGCTGCACCTCCTTCACAGTGGTTGGGGTGGGCCAATTACGCACAGCCGTCACGCGGTCACACTCCACCTCTACCCCCGAGGTGGAAATGCGATATCCTAAAAATGAGACGGCTCGTTTGAAGAACTCGCATTTCTCAGCCTTGACGTATAGGTTATGCTCCAGCAGCCGCCCAAGCACTTTACGCACAAGGGACACATGCTCGGCGCGTGTGGCGGAGCAAATCAGGATGTCATCGATGTACACCACCACACCCTGCCCGAGCATGTCCCGAAGGACCTCGTCCACAAAGGATTGGAAGACAGCGGGAGCGTTCTTTAACCCATACGGCATGACGAGGTACTCATAATGGCCCGATGTGGTATTAACCTCTCTAGGCTAGGCGGGACGAATTCGTCCCACCTACGTAACAGCCACTGCTATCCTGTGGCGCGATTTTCAAAACCTTAAAAATCCTATTACTTCAATTTCTCAAACATATGACTATTTTACAGCCATTTAAAGACAAGACTCTCGATAATCTAACCACACTGTCCGATTTCAAAAAGGCTTTACAACGAAAGCAAAACATTAGATTATGTCAGCAGAGTACCAAGCCAGAAATAATCAGACACCCATTTTTCAAGCCAGCATATAATGTCACCAAAACCCAGAAGACAGCTAAATGCAGCACTCACCTTTGATGATCTTCATCAGATGACAACCCTAGGACATTATGTTATACAATACATGCATGTTTTGTTCAATCAAGTTCATATTTATATCAAAAACCAGCTTTTTTACATTAGCATGTGACGTTCAGAACTAGCATACCCCCCGCAAACTTCCGGGGAATTCGCTAACATTTTACTAAATTACTCACGATAAACGTTCACAAAAAGCATAACAATTATTTTAAGAATTATAGATACAGACCTCCTCTATGCACTCGATATGTCCGATTTTAAAATAGCTTTTTGGTGAAAGCACATTTTGCAATATTCTAAGTACATAGCCCAGGCATCACGGGCTCGCTATTTAGACACCCGGCAAGTTTAGCACTCACCATAATCATATTTACTATTATAAAATTTCATTACCTTTTGTTGTCTTCGTCAGAATACACACCCAGGACTGCTACTTCATTAACAAATGTTGGTTTGGTCCAAAATAATCCATCGTTATATCCGAATAGCGGCGTTTTGTTCGTGCGTTCCAGACACTATCCGAAATTGTAAAGAAGTGTCACGCGCATGGCGCAATTCGTGACAATAAAATTCTAAGTATTCCATTACCGTACTTCGAAGCATGTCAACCGCTGTTTAAAATCAATTTTTACGACATTTTTCTCGTAGAAAAGCGATAATATTCCGACAGGGAATCTCCTTTTCGGCAAACAGAGGAAAAAATCCCAAAGGCGGGGGCGGTCGGGGTCACGCGCATAAGCTAGTGTCTCTTGATCGGCCACTTGAGAAAGGCGATAATGTGTTTCAGCCTGGGGCTGGAATGACGACATTCTGTTTTTTCCCGGGCTCTGAGCGCCTATGGACGACGTGGGAAGTGTCACGTTAGAGCAGAGATCCTTAGTAAATGATAGAGATGGAAAAGAAGTTCAACAAATGGTCAGACAGGCCACTTCCTGTAAAGGAATCTCTCAGGTTTTGACCTGCCATTTGAGTTCTGTTATACTCACAGACACCATTCAAACAGTTTTAGAAAATTTAGGGTGTTTTCTATCCATATGTAATAAGTATATGCATATTCTAGTTACTGGGTAGGAGTGGTAACCAGATTAAATCGGGTATGTTTTTTATCCAGCCGTGTCAATGCTGCCCCCTAGCCCTAACAGGCTAAATGCGGTTTTCCACTCGTCTCCATCTCGGATACGCACCAGGTTATATGCGCTCCTGAGATCTAATTTCGTGAAGAAGCGCGCCCCGTGAAATGACTCCACTGCCGTAGCAATGAGAGGTAGCGGGTAACTGAAACCCACTGTGATAGCATTTAGACCTCTGTAGTCAATACACGGGCGCAGACCTCCCTCCTTCTTCTTCACGAAAAAAAAACTCGAGGAGACGGGGGACTTAGATGGCCGAATGTATCCCTGTCTCAAGGATTCAGTGACGTATGTATCCATAGCCACTGTCTCCTCCTGAGACAGAGGATAGACGTGACTCCTAGGAAGAACCGCGTCGGCCTGGAGGTTTATCGCACAATCGCCTCGTCGATGGGGGGGTAATAGAGTCGCCTTCGTCTTACTGAAGGCGATAGCCAAATCGGCATACTCTGAGGGAATGTGCACGGTGGAGACTTGGTCTGGACTCTCCACCGTAGTCGCACCGATGGAAACTCCTATGCACCTACCTGAGCACTCCCTCGACCACCCCGTAAGAGCCCTCTGTCTCCACGAAATCTGCGGGTTGTGCGTGGCTAGCCAGGGGATTCCCAGTACCACCGGAAACGCTGGGGAGTCAATGAGGAACAGGCTGATACGCTCCTCATGACCCCCCCCACGTCTGCATAACCAGTGGCACTGTGACCTCCCCTACTTGGCCTGACCCTAGCGGTCGACTATCTAGGGCGTGCACAGGGAAGGGGTGGTCCAGCTGAACCAGGGGAATCCCTAACCTCTTCGCTAACCCACGGTCCATAAAACTCCCAGCTGCACCTGAATCGACTAGTGCCTTATACTGGAAGTGAGGGGAAAAATCAGGAAAACAAACAGAGGTGTACATGACAGGGGGCTCTGGGTGTGGCTGGTGCGGACTCACCTGGGGGTTCGAAGTAGTGCTCTGCCTGCCCTCCGAACTCCCGGGGGGACCACTCCAGCACCGGTCCACAGTGTGTCCTCTGCGTCCACATCGGGTGCAGGAGAGACCCCCCCCTCCGGTCCTCCTCGACGCAGTCCCCCCTATCTCCATGGGCTGTGGAGCGGGGGGACTGGGAGGCGGAACGAACAGGCCCCGACTGGAACGTCCCCGGGAAGCCAGCAGGTTGTCCAGTCTAATGGACAAATCCACCAGTTGGTCTAAGGTGGAGGTGTTGTCCCTACAGGCCAGCTCCCGGCGGACGTCCTCGCGAAGGCTACACCTATAGTGGTCTATCAAGGCCCGCTCGTTCCACCCCGATCCAGCGGCGAGAGTCCGGAATTCTAGGGCGAAATCCTGAGCGCTCCTCGTCTCCTGTCTCAAGTGGAATAGCCGCTCACCCGCCGCCCTGCCCTCCGGGGGATGATCGAAAACCGCCCGGAAGCGGCGGGTGAACTCAGGGTAGTCGCCCCGAGCCGAGTCTGGGCCATCCCAGACCGCATTGGCCCATTCCAGGGCTCGACCCGTGAGACAGGAGACGAGGACGCTCACTCTCTCTTCGTCGGAAGGGGGGGGGCGGACGGTCGCCAGGTATAGTTCCAATTGGAGCAAAAACCCCTTGCACCCAGCGGCCGTCCCATCGAACTCCCGGGGAGGAGTAATCCGGATACCACCGGCGGCCGCTTCAGGGGGTGTGTGTAGGGGCGCAGGGTGAGGGACCGGAGCTGGTCCAGCTGGGGAAGCACCTCTCTTCCAGTTCTCCAACCGGGCCAACACCTGGTCCATGGCCGAGCCGAGGCGGTGGAGGAGGCTGGCGTGTTGAGAGACCTGCTCAGCCATGGACGGCGCTTCTGCTCCTGCTGACTCCATATTCGGTGCGGGATTCTGTCACGACTGTCTAGGACCAGTGGAGAGGTGGAATCAGGAGCAGGAGACAGAGGGCCGGAGCAACGGTGTTTTAATAATATTATTGACACGCAATAGCCATAGGGCACCAGGCGCGTGGCGAAGTCTGCCAGGGGAAAAACACCTCCCCAAAATAAGCGCACTGGAAACGAAAGCGCACGGGGTGCAGCCCGGCAATAATAATCTACAATAACAATTTATAATCACAACTGTCCTGAGTGGCCTCCCCGAGAACCCCAACTGAAAATACACACTAAATAACCCCCCACTAATGACAAACACAAAACAGGTGCGAGATAGACAGACAGACAAAACCAAAAGACACAGAAACAACGATCGGTGGCAGCTAATAGGCCGGCGACAACGACCGCCGAGCGCCGCCCGACCGAGGAGGGGCGCCACCTTCGTTAGATACTGTGACAGATACATTACACTACATAGATACATTACACTACATACACACATTACTCTACATAGATACATTACACTACATAGATACATTATACTACATACACACATTACACTACATAGATACATTACACTACATAGATGCATTACAGTACATAGATGCATTACACTACATAGATGCTTTACACTACATACATTATACTACATACATACATTACACTACATACAGTTGAAGTCGGAAGTTTACATACACTTGCAAAAATTCCCAAAAATGGCTTTAGAAACTTCTGATAGGTTAATTGACATAATTTGAGTCAATTGGAGGTGTACCTGTGGATGTATTTCAAGGCCTACCTTCAAACGCAGTGACTCTTTGCTTGACATCATGGGAAAATCAAAAGAAATCAGCCAAGACCTCAGAAAAAAATGGTAGACCTCCACAAGTCTGGTTCATCCTTGGGAAAAATGTCCAAATGCCTGAAGGTACCACGTTCATCTGTAAAAACAGTAGTACGCAAGTATAAACACCATGGAACCACGCAGCCGTCATACCGCTCAGGAAGGAGATGGCTTCTGTCTCCTAGAGATTAACGTACTTTGGTGCGAAAAGTGCAAATCAATCCCAGAACAACAGCAAAGGACCTTGTGAAGATGCTGGAGGAAACAGGTACAAAATAATCTATATCCACAGTAAAACGAGTCCTATATCGACATAACCTGAAAGGCCGCTCAGCAAGGAAGAAGCCACTGCTCCAAAACTGCCATGAAAAAGCCAGACTACGGTTTGCAACTGCACATGGGGACAAATATTGTACTTTTTGGAGAAATGTCCTCTGGTTTGATTTAACAAAAATAGAACTGTTTGGCCATAATGACCATCGTTATGTTTGGAGGAAAAGGGAGGAGGCTTGCTAGCCGAAGAATACCATCCTAGGCATTCCCTGTGGCTCAGTTGGTAGAGCATGGTGTTTGCAATGCCAGCATGATGGTAGAGCATGTGGGTTCGATTCCCACGGGGGTCCAGTACAAAACAAACAAACAAAAAAAATCCCAACCGTGAAACACGGGGTGGCAGCATCATGTTGTGGGGGTGCTTTGCTGCAGGAGGGACTGGTGCACTTCACAAAATAGATGGCATCATGAGGCAGGAAACTTATGTGGATATATTGAAGCAACATCTCAAGACATCAGTCAGGAAATTAAAGCTTAGTTGCAAATGTGTCTTCCAAATGGACAATGACCCCAAGCATACTTCCAAAGTTGTGGCAAAATGGCTTAAAGACAATGAAGTCAAGGTATTGGAGTGGCCATCACAAAGCCCTGACCTCAATCCTATAGAACATTTGTGGGCAGAACTGAAAAAGCGTGTGCGAGCAAGGAGGCCTAAAAATCTGACTCAGTTACACCAGCTCTTTCAGGAGGAATAGGCCAAAATTCAACCAACTTATTGTGGAAAGCTTGTGGAAGGCTTGACCTAAGTTAAACAATTTAAAGGCAATGCTACCAAATACTAATTGAGTGTATGTAAACTTCTGACCAACTGGGAAAGCTGAAATAAATGATTCTCTACTATTCTGACATTTCACATTCTTAAAATAAAGTGGTGATCCTAACTGACCTTAGACAGGGCATTTTTACTAGGATTAAATGTCAGGAATTGCAGAAAAAACTGAGTTGTAATGTATTTGGCTAAGGTGTATGTAAACTTCTGACTTCAACTGTACAGTCGTAGCCAAAAGTTTTGAGAATGACACAAATATTAATTTTCACAAAGTCTGCTGCTTCAGTTTGTATGATGGCAATTTGCATATACTCCAGAATGTTATGAAGAGTGATCAGATGAATTGCAATTAATTGTAAAGTCCCTCTTTGCCACGCAAATTAACTGAATCCCCGACAAACATTTCCACTGCATTTCAGCCCTGCCACAAAAGGACCAGCTGACATCACGTCAGTGATTCTCTCGTTAACACAGGTGTGAATGTTGACGAGGACAAGGCTGGAGATCACGCTGTCATCTGATTGAGTTTGAATAACAGACTGGAAGCTTCAAAAGGAGGGTGGTGTTTGGAATCATTGTTCTTCCTCTGTCAATCATGGTTACCTGCAAGGAAACACGTGCCGTCATCATTTCTTTGCACAAAAAGGGCTTCACAGGCAAGGATATTGCTGCAGGGTAAGATTGCACCTAAATCAACCATTTATCGGATCATCAAGAACTTCAAGGACAACGGTTCAATTGTTGTGAAGAAGGCTTCAGGGCGCCCAAGATAGTCCAGCAAGCGCCAGGACCATCTCCTAAAGTTGATTTAGCTGTGGGATCGGGGCACCACCAGTACAGAGCTTGCTCAGGAATGGCAGCAGGCAGGTGTGATTGCATCTGCACGCACAGTGAGGCGAAGACTTTTGGAGGATGGCCTGGTGTCAAGAAGGGCAGCAAAGAAGCCACTTCTCTCCAGGAAAAACATCAGGGACATATTGATATTCTGCAAAAGGTACAGGGATGGGACTGCTGAGGACTGGGGTGAAGTCATTTTCTCTGAGAAATCCCCTTTCCGATTGTTTGGGGCATCCGGGAAAAAGATTGTCCGGAGAAGACAAGGTGAGCGCTACCATCAGTCCTGTGTCATGCCAACAGTAAAGCATCCTGAGACCATTCATGTGTGGGGTTGCTTCTCAACCAAGGGAGGGGCTCACTCATAATTTTGCCTAAGAACACAGCCATGAATAAAGAATGGTACCAACACACCCTCCGAGAGCAACTTCTCCCAACCATCTAGGAACAGTTTGGTGATGAACAATGCCTTTTCCAGCATGATGGAGCACCTTGCCATAAGGCAAAAGTAATAACTAAGTGGCTCGGGGAACAAAACATCGATATTTTGGGTCCATGGCCAGGAAACTCCCCAGACCTTAATCCCATTGAGAACTTGTGGTCAATCCTCAAGAGGCAGGTGGACAAACAAAAACCCACAAATTCTGACAAACTCCAAGCATTGATTATGCAAGAATGGGCTGCCATCAGTCAGGATGTGGCCCAGAAGTTAATTGACAGCATGCCAGGGTGGATTGCAGAGGTCTTGAATAGAAGGGTCAAAACTGCAAATATTGACTCTTTGCATCAACTTCATGTAATTGTCAATAAAAGCCTTTGACACTTATGAAATGCTTTTAATTATACTTCAGTATTCCATCGTAACATTTGACAAAAATATCTAAAGAAGCAGCAAACTTTGTGGAAATTAATATTTGTGTAATTCTCAAAACTGTTGGCCACGACTGTACATACATTACACTACACAGATACATTACACTACATAGATACAGTACACTACATACATACATTACACTACATACATACATTACACTACATAGATATATTACACTATATACGTACATACATTACTTTGATACGGTGTAGATAGATGCATTACATTGCATAGATGTATTACACTACATAAAGTGGCTAGCGAAAGTATTCAGCCCCTTGGCATTTTTCCTATTTTGTTGCCTTACAACCTGGAATTGATTTTTGGGTGGTTTGTATCATTTGATTTACACAACATGCCTACCACTTTGAAGATGCAAAATCTTTTTTATTGTGAAACAAAACAGAAATAAGACAAAAAACAGAAAACTTGAGCATGCATAACTATTCACCCCCCCAAAGTCAATACTTTGTAGAGCCACCTTTTGCAGCAATTACAGCTGCAAGTCTCTTGGGGTATGTCTCTATAAGCTTGGCACATCTAGCCACTGTGATTTTTGCCCATTCTTCAAGGCAAAACTGCTCCCGCTCCTTCAAGTTGGATGGGTTCCGCTGGTGTAAAGCAATCTTTAAGGCATACCACAGATTCTCAATTGGATTGAGGTCTGGGCTTTGACTAGGCCATTCCAAGACATTTAAATATTTCCCCTTAAACCACTCGAGTGTTGCTTTAGCAGTATGCTTAGGGTCATTGTCCTGCTGGAAGGTGAACCTCCGTCCCAATCTCAAATCTCTGGAAGACTGAAACAGGTTTCCCTCAAGAATTTCCCTGTATTTAGCGCCATCGATCATTCCTTCAATTCTGACCACTTTCCCAGTCCCTGCCAATGAAAAACATCCCCATAGCATGATGCTACCAGTACCATGCTTCGCTGTGGGGATAGTGTTCTCGGGGTGATGCGAGGTGTTGGGTTTGCGCCAGACATAGTGTTTCCCTTGATGGCCAAAAACCTACATTTTTGTCTCATCTGACCAGAGTACCTTCTTCCATATAATTAAGCAATGGCTTTTTTCTGGACACTCTTCCATAAAGCCCAGCTCTGTGGAGTGTACGGCTTAAAGTGGTCCTATGGACAGATACTCCAATCTCCACTGTGGAGCTTTGCAGCTCCTTCAGGGTTATCTTTGTTATCTTTGTTGCCTCTCTGATTAATGCCCTCCTTGCCTGGTCCGTGAGTTTTGGTGGGTGGCCCTCTCTTGGCAGGTTTGTTGTGGTGCCATACTCTTTCCATTTTTTAATAATGGATTTATTGGTGCTCCGTGGGATGTTCAAAGTTTCAGATATTTTTTTATAACCCAACCCTGGTCTGTACTTCTCCACAACTTTATCCCTGACCTGTTTGGAGAGCTCCTTGGTCTTCATAGTGCCACTTGCTTGGTGGTACCTCTTGCTTAGTGGTGTTGCAGACTCTAGGGCCTTTCAGAACAGGTGTATATATATTGAGATCATGTGACAGATCGTGTGACACTTAGATTGCACACAGGTGAACTTTATTTAACTAATTATGTGACTTCTGAAGGTAATTGGTTGCACCAGATCTTATTTAGAGGCTTCATAGCATAGGGGGTGAATACATATGCACTCACCACTTTTCAGTTTTAAATTTGTTTTGATAAAAGTAATTTCTTCCATTTCACTTCACCAATTTGGACTATTTTGTTTATGTCCGTTACATGAAATCCAAATAAAAATCTATTTCATATTACAGGTTGTAGTGCAACAAAATAGGAAAAACGCCAAGGGGGGTGAATACTTTTGAAAGGCACTATACAAGCGTTATACTATGTACATGCATTACACTACATATATGCATTACACTACATAGATACATTACACTACATATATGCTTTACACTACATATATGCATTACACTACATCGACACATTACACTACATATATGCTTTACACTACATATATGCATTACACTACATAGATACATTACACTACATATATGCTCTACACTACATAGATGCATTACACTACATAGATACATTACACTACATATATGCATTACACTACATAGATACATTACACTACATATATGCTCTACACTACATAGATGCATTACACTACATAGATGCATTACACTACATTTATGCATTACACTACATATATGCTCTACACTACATAGATGCATTACACTACATAGATACATTACACTACATATATGCATTACACTACATAGATACATTACACTACATATATGCTCTACACTACATAGATGCATTACACTACATAGATGCATTACACTACATTTATGCATTACACTACATAGATGCATTACACTACATAGATACATTCAACTACATAGACATATTACACTGTATATGTACATACATTGTTATTATTTGACCCTGCTGGTCATCTATGAACATTTGAACATCTTGGCCATGTTCTGTTATAATCTCCACCCAGCACAGCCAGAAGAGGACTGGCCACCCATTATAGCCTGGTTCCTCTAGGTTTCTTCTTAGGTTTCGGCCTTTCTTGGGAGTTTTTCCTAGCCACTGTGCTTCTACACTTGCATTGCTTGCTGTTTGGGGTTTTAGGCTGTGTTTCTGTACAGTACTTTGTGACATCAGCTGATGCAAGAAGGGCCTTATAAATAGATTTGAGTGATTGATTGATATGGTGTATCATTGTTTTCTATTGTTATGTGTGTTGTTTGTCTGTCTGTCTGTCTGTCTGTCTGTCTGTCTGTCTGTCTGTCTGTCTGTCTGTCTGTCTGTCTGTCTGTCTGTCTGTCTGTCTGTCTGTCTGTCTGTCTGTCTGTCTGTCTGTCTGTCTGTCTGTCTGTCTGTCTGTCTGTCTGTCTGTCTGTCTGTCTGTCTGTCTGTATGTGTGTTCGCAGGCAAGCTTCTCCTACGCTCTGATTCAGTATGACACAGAGAGAGAGGAACCTGTCAAAGACTCCAGAGGTTTCTGTATCAAAGTCCCTAAAGGTGAGAACACACACATATACACACACACACACACACACACACACACACACACACACACACACACACACACACACACACACACACACACACACACACACACACACACACACACACACACACACACACACACACACACACACACATATTCACACAGACACCCCATTACTTGTTGTTTTGGTCCTCAGGAGAAACTGGATTGCTGGTTGCCAAGATTACGGTGCAGACTCCGTTCAGTGGCTATGCTAATAACCAGCAGCAGACAGACAGGAAGAAGCTGAGAGATGTGTTTGTTAAGGGAGATCTGTACTTCAACAGTGGAGACCTGCTGAGGATCGACCACGAAGGCTTTATTTACTTCATGGACCGCATTGGAGACACCTTCAGGTCAGAAGCGCTTTAGCTGTTTTACTTTAGTAGTTATCAACTAAAGGTTTAATAATGAGCTGGGTTTAATACTATAGATGTAATGTTATTGTCCTGTCCTGTCAATCACCTGCAGGTTGAGTTATGAGCTGGGTTTCTCTAGGTTTCTTCCTTCCTGGAAGTGTTTGCAGTCTGCTTCTGCTTGCTCTTTGGGTTCTAGGCCAGGCTACTGTCTGAATTAATTTGATATGAGTTAACATCCAGGTGGAAAGGAGAGAACGTGGCCACCACGGAGGTGACTGAGCACCTGATCATGGTGGAATGTATCGAAGAAGCCAACGTCTACGGTGTCAAGGTTCAAGGTGATTTTGCATTTCAGTCATTTAGCAGATAATCTTATCCAGAGGTAGCTAGGTTCATTTAACAGACTCTCTTATCCAGAGGTAGCTAGGTTCATTTAACAGACGCTCTTATCCAGAGGTAGCTAGGTTCATTTAGCAGACTCTCTTATCCAGAGGTAGCTAGGTTCATTTAACAGACTCTCTTATCCAGAGGTAGCTAGGTTCATTTAGCAGACTCTCTTATCCAGAGGTAGCTAGGTTCATTTAACAGACTATCTTATCCAGAGGTAGCTAGGTTCATTTAACAGACTCTCTTATCCAGAGGTAGCTAGGTTCATTTAGCAGACTCTCTTATCCAGAGGTAGCTAGGTTCATTTAACAGACTCTCTTATCCAGAGGTAGCTAGGTTCATTTAGCAGATATTCTTATCCAGAGGTAGCTAGGTTCATTTAACAGACTCTCTTATCCAGAGGTAGCTAGGTTCATTTAACAGACTCTCTTATCCAGAGGTAGCTAGGTTCATTTAGCAGACTCTCTTATCCAGAGGTAGCTAGGTTCATTTAACAGAGTCTCCTATCCAGAGGTAGCTAGGTTCATTTAACAGACTCTCTTATCCAGAGCGACTTACAGTCACCTCATTAAACATATCTTTTTTATAGAATAGTTTTATTCATAGGATGTTTTATATACACTACACACAGTTGACATAGTATATATAGCTACATATAACAATACACACCTACACACCTACAACACACACAGTCACATCATTGTGTAGTTATTAACCCAGTGTGTTCTTCTCATGTTGGCTGTGAAGGACCAGGACTTTAAAGGGGGAGAATTTAAAATCAATGGGAATTTCTGAAAATGTATTAAAGTCAGCTGTCTCTCTTGGTGATCCTGCTTTGTGACGTACCCCACAGGACACGAGGGGAGGGTTGGAATGGCAGCGGTCAAACTGAAAGATGACATGGAGTTTGACAGTAAAGCCACACTGGAGCACGTCAAGACCTGCCTGCCCAGCTACGCTAGACCACGCTTCATACGCATACAGGTGATCCCGTGGGAATAATGTTCAAATTACAATCATCGTCATGATACCTTTTATTTACAAAGCGCTTAAAGCTACCATCTGGGATATGTTGAAGAGATTCCCTGATCCCAGATTGTACTTTTTTAAAGATTTTCTCAAAACGCTTAAGATTCATAAAACATACATTTTAACGTAATTTATTTTATTTTAAAAATCCCAGAATTCCTTGGCTGTCACTGGAACGTTCAAGCAGATGAAGGTGAAGCTAGCCGAAGAGGGATTCAACCCATCCGTGATGCAGGATCGATTATACTACCTGGAGGACAGTAAGGGATACATCCCCATGACACAGGAGATGTACCAGTCTATTTCTGATGGAAAGATACACTTATGATTGATTTTCTTTTACAGATTTTCTAACTGTTAATCTCTTATTTTACAATTAACTGTCAAATTATTCACTGTTGTGTTTAAATGAAAGGGAGCAAAATACTAATGTCAAAGACCAAGTATTAACATTTTGTGCATTTTATGTCTATTGAGAAAAAAAATTGAAAATGAAAACTGAACATTTTATGGAACATTATTAAATAAATAAATCTAGATTGATTTTGTAATAAATACTAAAGACATATTGTGTATCTATCTGAGATGTGTGGCTGTGTCACTTAAAAAAATGATATCTGATAAAAAATAATAAATAAAAGACCTCAGAGCTCTGCCATCTCTGCACCCTGAAATCACAAAGGTGTTTGTGGGAAACATTTGGTAGGGAGACTACAGGGTCGTATGCATCGGGCACCAAATGGAAGAAAACGGATTGGACCAAGGTGGGACTACCTGAACTTGTACAATAAGAAACATTCATTTTCATTTTCCATTGCAAAACATTTTGCTACGGTGTGCCTAATGAATATGACCCAGGAGCTAACCTTGGCTACAGTAGAGCAGGAAAGTTAGTGGTATCTATTGTAGTCACAGAGGAACAAGACCAACAGCTGAGTCTCCTACACCCAGAGGAGGACCAGGGATTTGGGGAGATCTGAGCTTTGGGGCGATCTGAAGTCCCCTGACAGGGCAGCACACCTGGTAGCGCCCACACTGCACCCACAGGTGGCAGAAACTGGGCAAGCTGTAGAACTTGGTGAGCTTTCTCAGGACCCGTTTTCCCAGCTGGTTGGAATTGGTTGGAGAAGGCCACTCTGGGATCTGAAAGAGGCCTGAGGGGCTTGGGCCTGAGGAGAGACGCCTGAGCTGGGTGTCATTTAGGGGGGGGATGAGGTCTGGGTCTTTATGTCCAGGCTGCGAGTCCGTGACAGAGCTAGAGAGAGGCTTAGAAAGGGGATCAGTGTTATGACCAAACAGGGGCCCAATGGGGCCAGGTAAGGGCTCACTGCTGCAGCTCAGAGAGCGTACTCTCCTCCTCGACCTGTTCTCAGACCCAAACTGTTCTTTATCCATCCAGAATGGTGGTTGTGGTCTAAATCCAGTCTTATCACTGTCCAAGCGGAGCTGTGGTTGGACCCTCTGAACTCTGAAGGCAGCAGTACAGGGGATTTCCTCAGGGCCGTCTCTGGCTCCTGTCTCTGGGTCCTGGCTGGGCTGGGCCTGGCTGGTCACTAGCTCTCTGAGTCCTGTCTTGGGGCTGGCCTCTAGCTCTTTGGATCCTGTCTTGGGGCTGGTCTGTGTCTGGCCGGCCTCCAGCTCTTTGGATCCTGTCTTGGGGCTGGTCTGTGTCTGGCTGGCCTCCAGCTCTTTGGATCCTGTCTTGGGGCTGGTCTGTGTCTGGCCGGCCTCCAGCTCTTTGGATCCTGTCTTGGGGCTGGTCTGTGTCTGGCCGGCCTCCAGCTCTTTGGATCCTGTCTTGGGGCTGGTCTGTGTCTGGCTGGCCTCCAGCTCTTTGGATCCTGTCTTGGGGCTGGTCTGTGTTGGGCCGGTCTCTTGCTTTTTGGGTGTTTTCAGTGTTTCATCCTCTGTGTCACTGATGGCCTTTTCAATCACCTTTGGTTTCCTAGTCATGAGAGAGGCAGCCAAGCCCTCTGCGGCTGTTGTTGTCTGATTCTCCGAATCACTGTTTGTCTCTGACAGCTTCTCAACAGTTTTTCTGACTGAAGAATGCTGCTCCTCCATTTTACAGACTGCCAGTTTTTCTGCATCCTCGGCCAGAAGGTCGGCGGCCATTTTGCGAATGATGTTCCAGTCCCTGATGATGTCCTCTGAGGTGGTCAGCTGTGACGTCACGGTGAAGCGGATGATGCGTTTCCTATCGATGTCGGCGGGGACAAGGTACATGGTGCCGGACCGCGTCAGTCGCCGTAGCAACTCCTGAGTCAGAGCATTCCCTTCCTGAGAGAGATGAGAGGGAGGGTGAGACAGAGAGAGAGGGAGGGGGGGAGAGATGGGGAGACAGAGAGAGGGGGGAGACAGAGAGAGAGAAGGGGGAGAGAGAGCGATTTGACAGTTGAGAGATACCTGTGTTTGGCCCTTTTCTCATTGACGTAAGTTTAAGGAGAGGCAGTGCTACAAGATTTCAATTGACATAATGTGTAAGTAAGCTCTGTATTTATATCCTAAAATAGGCCCATTTATTTGTGTTCTGAGAAAATGTGAACGTGATCAAATTTACATTTTTATTCAAACTAGAGTTGGGTTCAATACTTAGGCCGGGATTCAACCCAAATCAGTTTGGAGTTGGGTTCAATAGTTAGGCCGGGATTCAACCCAAATCAGGTTGGAGTTGGATTCAATAGTCAGGCCGGGATTCAACCCAAATCAGGTTGGAGTTGGGTTCAATAGTTAGGCCAGGATTCAATCCAAGTCAGGTTGGAGTTGGGTTCAATAGTCAGGCCGGGATTCAATCCAAATCAGCTTGGAGTTGGGTTCAATAGTTAGGCCGGGATTCAATCCAAATCAGGTTGGAGTTGGGTTCAATAGTCAGGCCCGGATCTAGTCCAGTCAAGTTGGAGTTGGGTTCAATACTTAGGCCGGGATTCAATCCAAATCAGCTTGGAGTTGGGTTCAATACTTAGGCCCGGATCTAGTCCAGTCAAGTTGGAGTTGGGTTCAATACTTAGGCCGGGATTCAATCCAAATCAGCTTGGAGTTGGGTTCAATGCTTAGGCCGGAATTCAATCCATTCAGGTTGGAGACAATGCTGCTTTTAAAGGCAATGTTCCCACGTTAGCAGAGACCTCATTAAAATGCTGCATATGTAGACTCAACCAGAAATACCCTTTAAGTGGAGCATTGTCCAAAGACTGTGATCGGATTGAATCCCAGCCTTAGAGGTGGGTTGGGCAGACCCAGGTTATCCACGTGAAGGAATGATCTCTATCAGTGTTCTGCCCTTCACCTTGAGCAGCATAATAAAACACATACCTGTTACCTCACAGGCTTAAACAGACAATGACTGACCTTTGAACTCCTGGCTGTGATAGCAGTTGACCTCTAAGCTGTACATTGCCATGAACAAGCCCTGTCAATCATTATCCAGCTCAAAGCAACAGACTGAATTCTGACCTATACAGTATGTTCACAGGTGACCATGACATGTAAGAACCAGCTATGTGGACATTGTAGAGACCCATCTCCATACCGTGTTCTGTGTGAGATGGTGAATCCTGTTCAAATGTTCCTCAATGGGAGATGTACAGTATATGATACAACACAACACAACACAACTTTACAATACAATACAACACAACTTTACAATACAATACAACACAACACAACTTTACAACACAATACAACACAACTTTACAATTTAATACAACACAACTTTACAATACAATACAACACAACTTTACAATACAATACAACTTTACAACACAACTTTACAATACAACACAACTTTACAACACAATACAACTTTACAACACAACACAACACAACTTTACAATACAATACAACTTTACAACTCAACACAACTTTACAATACAACACAACTTTACAATACAATACAACACAACTTTACAATACAACACTTTACAACACAACACAACTTTACAATACAACACAGCACAACTTTACAATACAAGGATAGGCCACATACCTTGAGACAGAAGACCACCAAGCCAAGGTGTCTCTCAGCAGGCATGTCAAAGTTAGGGTCACATCTAACCAGGGACTCCAGTAGCTTAGCCATCTCTACACCCTGAAAACACAAACAGAGGTCAGTCACTGTAATGCAGCATCTCAAATTACAGAGGGAGAAAGAAACTGAGACAGACAGACAGACAGACAGACAGACAGACAGACAGACAGACAGACAGACAGACAGACAGACAGACAGACAGACAGACAGACAGACAGACAGACAGACAGACAGACAGACAGACAGACAGACAGACAGACAGACAGACAGACAGACAGACAGACAGACAGACTACATACATGTCTGATGTGTCCCTGAAGGTTCTTCAGACCGAAGGAGCGCATCACGAACCACAGCTTCAGAGAGCGGAACCGTCGACTCAGGGGGATCTGCCAATGCTGACAGACACAGTGGATCAGGATCAAGGTTAACATTCAAATCAACGTTAACATCTATAGATTAAGATCCAGATCAGTTTCCAGATCAGTTTCACGATCAAGATCAGTTTCAAGATTTGCATGCTTTCCCGACAGTGGTTAATGTTAGGATTTGGGTACAGCTGATCCTAGATCTGTGTTTAAAGGCAGAAGTTGGACCAACAATGTTGATGAGTTTATCACAGGAGTATACAAAAGGTAGGTAGTGTGTACCATGAAGTAAATGTTAAAAATAAAGTCTTCAAATTGGTAGGTAGGTATAGAGCGTGGTTCAGTTGGTAGAGTTTGCAATGCCAGGGTTGTGGGTTTGATTCCCACGGGGGACCAGTATGAAGAAAGTAGGAAAATGTATGCACTCACTACTGCAAGTCGTTCTGGATAAGCGCGTCTGCTAAATGACTAAAATGTCAAATGTAGGTAGTTTGTACCATGAAGTCGGTGGCTTGGTCTGAGTTTTCGTGTCTGAGGTAGACAGGGTCGACACTGAAGGTTTGTTGGAGCTTGTACTTGTCCTTCACCCTGTTAGGACCAGCGTAGAAAACATGTTACTATATCTCTATCCCCAGATTAGTAATACTGTACATGAAGCCTGAAGGGCTTTCCAGACAGGATGCCATGGGGCTGAGCGGAGTTAGCCAAAATAGAGCAGAGTCCTATTTACTCTGCCTTGGCTGAGTGGCTTTCACGTGCACGAGCAACGGCGATCGCTCTACCTGGATAAAATTCTGCCTCCCGCCTAGCTCCAATAAATGATGAATGGGAAACTCTGCCACCGCTTCGTGTCTGGAAAGCCCTTGAGGGTCGTCATAACTCCTCTCTACCACCCTCTCTCTTTTTAAAACATTTTACTGCAGTGGGCTAAATCAGGGTCACACAGTGTTTCTTGGTAGTCTTAAAAAAATCTACTTTGAAACAAAAGTTTACACCTCACACACATGGTTATGGGCTTAACAAACAGAAGATCACGTCAGATATAGAGTTGAAATGTATTACATTTTGAGTTTACATCCCAATATTACACTTTATATACAGTACAGAAGACTGAACTATAACAAAACCATTTGACATAGAAACAGTAGATTTCCGGCTGTCTTTCTGAAATGTTAATTTATTATTATTAATATTCCACCCATGAGGCCACTAGAGGGGATTTGGACATTAGACTGCAGGACAGGATGAAAACCAGGTCTTCCTCCCTCTCTCTCTCTCCCTCTCTCTTCCTTTCTCCCATTCCTCTCTCCCTCTCTCTCTCCTCCCATTCCTCTCCCTCCCCTTTCTCTCTCCTCCCTCTCTCCCTCCCCTTCTCTCTCTCTCCCTCCCTCTCTCCCTCCCCTTTCTCTCTCCCTCTCTCCCTCCCATTCCCTCCCTCCCCTTCTCTCTCCTCCCTCTCCCCTCCCCTTCTCTCTCTCTCCCTCCCTCTTCCCTCCCCTTTCTCTCCCTCTCTCTCCTCCCATCCTCTCCCTCCCTTCTCTCCTCCCTCTCTCCCTCCCCTTTCTCTCTCTCTCCCTCCCTCTCTCCCTCCCCTTTCTCTCTCCCTCCCTCTCTCCCTCCCCTTTCTCTCTCTCTCCCTCCCTCTCTCCCTCCCCTTTCTCTCTCCCCCCTCTCTCCCTCCCTTCCTCTCTCCTCCCCTTCTCTCCTCCCCTCTCCTCCCCTTTCTCTCCCCTCCTCTCTCCCTCCCCTTTCTCTCTCCCTCCCTCTCTCCCTCCCCTTTCTCTCTCTCTCCCTCCCTCTCCCTCCCCTTTCTCTCTCCCTCCCTCTCTCCCTCCCATTCCTCTCTCCCTCCCCTTTCTCTCTCCCTCCCTCTCTCCCTCCCTTTCTCTCTCCCTCCCTCTCTCCCTCCCCTTTCTCTCTCCCTCCCTCTCTCCCTCCCCTTTCTCTCTCTCTCCCTCCCTCTCTCCCTCCCCTTTCTCTCTCCCTCCCTCTCTCCCTCCCATTCCTCTCTCCCTCCCCTTTCTCTCTCTCTCCCTCCCTCTCTCCCTCCCATTCCTCTCTCCCTTTCTCTCTCCCTCCCCTTTCTCTCTCCCTCTCTCCCTCCCCTTTCTCTCTCTCTCTCCCTCTCTCTTCCTTTCTCCCATTCGTCTCTCCCTCCCTCTCTCCCTCCCATTCCTCTCTCCCTCCCCTTTCTCTCTCCCTCCCTCTCTCTCTCCCCTTTCTCTCTCCCTCCCTCTCTCCCTCCCCTTCCTTCCTCCCTCCCTCCCTCCCTCCCTCCCCTCCCTCCCCTCCCCTCTCTCTCACCAGAAGGCAGTGCAGTCGAAGTGGACCATCATCCATTTGGAGGGGTTGAATGCGAAGGAGTCAGCGTACTCTATACCCCCCAGAGGTCCTCTCAGCTCAGGGCAGAGGAACGCTGAGCCGGCGTACGCTGCATCCACATGCAGCCACAGACCTTCCTCTGCACCTAGGCCAGGCAGGGGGAGGAATACAAACACGTTTTGCAGAGAATCTGGGGGGCGGTGGGAGTCCGAGTGGAACTTGAACCTGCGACCCTTATCTGTATTTATACAGCGTCTCAGAGTAAGTATAAAGTAGCCTTGCGGGAACCTTGGCTTGTGCGAGCAGGAACGGCTCATAGGAGCAGAGCAACGTCCCCCCCCCCCGTCCATTCATGATCAGCGCTGTTACTCTGAGGCGCTTTATGACTACGGACCGAGGATGCTGAGATTTTACAAAGTCATATGTCATACATGTTATGTGTGGTACGTGTTGTATGTCATACGGGTGTGTATAATAATTAGAGGTAGGAGATACAGACGTACACACTGGTCCCAGCTCTGACAGGTCGTCGAAGGCACACACCCCCGTGGTCCCCAGAGTGGCACACAGCTGAAACAAACAAACATGATCATTGGTTTGGTTACAACCCATATACCCTACCATGACCTACCACCCCCTAATATACCCTACCATGACCTACCATCCCCTAATATACCCTACCATGATCTACCATCCCCTAATATACCCTACCATGACCTACCACCCCCTAATATACCCTACCATGACCTACCACCCCCTAATATACCCTACCATGACCTACCATCCCCTAATATACCCTACCATGACCTACCACCCCCTAATATACCCTACCATGACCTACCACCCCCTAATACACCCTACCATGACCTATCATCCCCGAATATACCCTACCATGACCTACCATCCCCTAATATACCCTACCATGACCTACCACCCCCTAATATACCCTACCATGACCTACCACCCCCTAATATACCCTACCATGACCTACCATCCCCTAATATACCGTACCATGACCTACCACCCCCTAATATACCCTACCATGACCTACCACCCCCTAATATACCCTACCATGACCTACCATCCCCTAATACACCCTACCATGACCTAACACCCCTAATATATCCTACCATGACCTAACACCCCCTAATATATCCTACCATGACCTACCACCCCCTAATATACCCTACCATGACCTACCACCCCCTAATATACCCTACCATGATCTACCACCCCCTAATATACCCTACCATCCCCTAATATACCCTACCATGACCTATCACCCCCTAATAGACTCTACCATGACCTATCACCCCCGAATATACCCTACCATGACATAATATATCCTACCATGACCTACCATCCCCTAATATACTCTACCATGACCTATCACCCCCGAATATACCCTACCATGACCTACCACCCCCTAATATACCCTACCATGACCTACCACCCCCTAATATACCCTACCATGACCTACCATCCCCTAATATACCCTACCATGACCTACCACCCCCTAATATACCCTACCATGACCTACCACCCCCTAATATACCCTACCATGACCTACCATCCCCTAATATACCCTACCATGACCTACCATCCCCTAATATACCCTACCATGACCTACCACCCCCTAATATACCCTACCATGACCTACCACCCCCTAATATACCCTACCATGACCTACCACCCCCTAATATACCCTACCATCCCCTAATATACCCTACCATGACCTACCACCCCCTAATATACCCTACCATGACCTACCATCCCCTAAATACCCTACCATGACCTACCACCCCCTAATATACCCTACCATGATCTACCACCCCCTAATATACCCTACCATCCCCTAATATACCCTACCATGATCTACCACCCCCGAATATACCCTACCATGACCTACCATGACAGGTACCAGTCCTCTCCTCCTGTCCTCCTGGATGGCCTGTTTCAGAGTGTCTCCTCTCAGGGAGAAGTGGTCGTCTGGAGGGAGGAACCTGATCTTCACCAGGGAGATCAGACCTGCCTTCTCCACTGAGGAGTGAGCCTGATAGAGGCAGAGAGCAGACGGAGAGATGGACAGACAGACGGACAGACAGACAGGCAGATAGATGGACAGACGGACAGACAGACAGACAGACAGACAGACAATCTCTCATTATGCAGAACTCACTATTTGTGTGTGTGAGTGTGCGCGTGTGTGTGTGCTTTCGTGCATGTTTGCAAACGTTGCATATGTGCGTGTGTGCCTAACCCATTCCATCTTGACCTGGTCTGATGCGTAGGCCACCAGTCTGGAGTTGACCACTGAGTCGTCCAGGTCTCTGTCTGCTGGATCTGTCCTCTTCTGCTGCTGGATCCTGGCCTTCCTGGCAGCCAGCAGAGCTACCAGACTACTCTCACTCACTGTGCTCTGAGAGGAGAGAGGGATGGGGAGGGAGGGAGGGAGGGAGGGAGGGAGGGAGGGAGGGAGGGAGGGAGGGAGAGGGAGGGAGGGAGGGAGGGAGGGAGGGAGGGAGGGAGGGAGGGGAGGGAGGGAGGGAGAAAAGCACTACGTTTATGTAAACTGAAACATCTGAGGGCTCATATTTACTGCTCTCTGAGAGGAGTGTAGAGAATGGTATTCCCATTCACCACTAGGTGGTGCTGTGAGAGTACATGTCTCTCTCCAGTAGACAGGCAGGTACATGTCTACCTGCCTATTCCTCCCCCGGTGCTGTCTAGTTGGTACTGTAAAGGTGAGTATGGTCAGGTGTATCCAGGTGTATCTATCCTACCTGAAGTATTCCTCCTCCGGTGCTGTCTAGTTGGTACTGTAAAGGTGAGTATGGTCAGGTGTATCTATCCTACCTGAAGTATTCCTCCCCCGGTGCTGTCTAGTTGGTACTGTAAAGGTGAGTATGGTCAGGTGTATCCAGGTGTATCTATCCTACCTGAAGTATTCCTCCTCCGGTGCTGTCTAGTTGGTACTGTAAAGGTGAGTATGGTCAGGTGTATCCAGGTGTATCTATCCTACCTGAAGTATTCCTCCTCCGGTGCTGTCTAGTTGGTACTGTAAAGGTGAGTATGGTCAGGTGTATCTATCCTACCTGAAGTATTCCTCCCCCGGTGCTGTCTAGTTGGTACTGTAAAGGTGAGTATGGTCAGGTGTATCCAGGTGTATCTATCCTACCTGAAGTATTCCTCCCCCGGTGCTGTCTAGTTGGTACTGTAAAGGTGAGTATGGTCAGGTGTATCTATCCTACCTGAAGTATTCCTCCTCCGGTGCTGTCTAGTTGGTACTGTAAAGGTGAGTATGGTCAGGTGTATCCAGGTGTATCTATCCTACCTGAAGTATTCCTCCTCCGGTGCTGTCTAGTTGGTACTGTAAAGGTGAGTATGGTCAGGTGTATCCAGGTGTATCTATCCTACCTGAAGTATTCCTCCTCCGGTGCTGTCTAGTTGGTACTGTAAAGGTGAGTATGGTCAGGTGTATCCAGGTGTATCTATCCTACCTGAAGTATTCCTCCCCCGGTGCTGTCTAGTTGGTACTGTAAAGGTGAGTATGGTCAGGTGTATCCAGGTGTATCTATCCTACCTGAAGTATTCCTCCTCCGGTGCTGTCTAGTTGGTACTGTAAAGGTGAGTATGGTCAGGTGTATCCAGGTGTATCTATCCTACCTGAAGTATTCCTCCCCTGGTGCTGTCTAGTTGGTACTGTAAAGGTGAGTATGGTCAGGTGTATCCAGGTGTATCTATCCTACCTGAAGTATTCCTCCTCCGGTGCTGTCTAGTTGGTACTGTAAAGGTGAGTATGGTCAGGTGTATCCAGGTGTATCTATCCTACCTGAAGTATTCCTCCTCCGGTGCTGTCTAGTTGGTACTGTAAAGGTGAGTATGGTCAGGTGTATCCAGGTGTATCTATGCTACCTGAAGTATTCCTCCCCCGGTGCTGTCTAGTTGGTACTGTAAAGGTGAGTATGGTCAGGTGTATCCAGGTGTATCTATCCTACCTGAAGTATTCCTCCCCCGGTGCTGTCTAGTTGGTACTGTAAAGGTGAGTATGGTCAGGTGTATCCAGGTGTATCTATCCTACCTGAAGTATTCCTCCTCCGGTGCTGTCTGGGTGGTGATGGAGGAAGGAGGTGGGGAGACCAAGGGCTTTACACAACCAGTCCATCACGTTCATCTCCAGCTCTGTACACGCCGGGCTGGAGGCCTGGACCCAACACAACATCATGTTATTCTATCATAAATAATTAATTAATTAATAAATAAATATCACACTACTATAGGATTTCCTGCAGGAGTTGTCTGTAACAGATGATTGTATCCAAAGTTACTTCTAGTTAACCCATGGCTCATGTGGAGAAAAAAAACTCACTAACTTGATGTAACAGTTAATGTGCTGCCAGGAAATATCTTTAAAAAAAACATGATATTCGAGTCTTTAAACCAGAACTTTAGTTGGATAATTAAGTGAGTTAATTTTGTGTAGTTCCACGCAAAGAGTAAATAAAGTTGGATGTGATAAGATGGTTACCCAGGTGAATCCGATGTTGTTGATGGCATCAGCCAGCATGTCTCCTAACATGGAGGGCCAGGAGGTCAGGGCTGGGTAGTACGCATGCATGTAGGGGCTCTGCCAGTGAACCACCTGACCAACACACACACACAAACACACACGCAGGCACAAACACACTCCATCATTAGTGCCAGAAAGATACTTTGGGGGACAGAATATCCTTACAACAAGTTACAGTGAACAATTCATGTTTGATCCACAATGGTCCTGGTAACGTCTCATAGTCACTCAGTGAACAATTCATGTTTGAATCACAATGGTCCTGGTAACGTCTCATAGTCACTCAGTGAACAATTCATGTTTGAATCACAATGGTCCTGGTAACGTCTCATAGTCACTCAGTGAACAATTCATGTTTGAATCACAATGGTCCTGGTAACGTCTCATAGTCACTCAGTGAACAATTCATGTTTGAATCACAATGGTCCTGGTAACGTCTCATAGTCACTCAGTGAACAATTCATGTTTGAATCACAATGGTCCTGGTAACGTCTCATAGTCACTCGGCAATTGAGGTCCTTGTTCGAAACTCAGCAAAAAAAGAAACGTCCTCTCACTGTCAACTGTGTTTATTTTCAGCAAACTTAACATGTGTAAATATTTGTATGAACATAACAAGATTCAACAACTGAGACATAAACTGAACAAGTTCCACAGACATGTGACTAACAGAAATGGAATAATGTGCTCCTGAAAAACAGGGGGGGTCAAAATCAAAAGTAACAGTCAGTATCTGGTGTGGCCACCAGCTGCATCTGGACTGCACCAGATTTGCCAGTTCCTGCTGTGAGATGTTACCCCACTCTTTCACCAAGGCATCTGCAAGTTCCCGGACATTTCTGGGGGGAATGGCCCTAGCCCTCACCCTCCGATCCAACAGGTCCCAGACGTGCTCAATGGGATTGGGATCCGGGCTCTTCGCTGGCCATGGCAGAACACTGACATTCCTGTCTTGCAGGAAATCACGCACAGAACAAGCAGTATGGCTGGTTGCATTGTCATGCTGAAGGGTCATGTCAGGATGAGCCTGCAGGAAGGGTACCACATGAGGGAGGAGGATGTCTTCCCTGTAACGCACAGCGTTGCGATTGCCTGCAATGACAACAAGCTCAGTCCGATGATGCTGTGACACACCGCCCCAGACCATGACGGACCCTCCACCTCCAAAGGCGACGTTGTTGCCGGTGATGTCTGGTGAGGACCTGCCATACAACAGGCCTACAAGCCCTCAGTCCAGCCTCTCTCAGCCTATTGCGGACAGTCTGAGCACTGATGGAGGGATTGTGCGTTCCTGGTGTAACTCGGGCAGTTGTTGTTGCCATCCTGTACCTGTCCCGCAGGTGTGATGTTCGGATATGCCGATCATGTGCAGGTGTTGTTACATGTGGTCTGCCACTGCGAGGACGATCAGCTGTCCGTCCTGTCTCCCTGTTAGCGCTGTCTTAGGCGTCTCACAGTACGGACATTGCAATTTATTGCCCTGGCCACATCTGCAGTCCTCATGCCTCCTTGCAGCATGCCTAAGGCACGTTCACGCAGATGAGCAGGGACCCTGGGCATATTTCTTTTGGTGTTTTTCAGTCAGTAGAAAGGCCTCTTTAGTGTCCTAAGTTTTCATAACTGTGACCTTAATTGCCTACGGTCTGTAAGCTGTTAGTGTCTTAACGACTGTTCATGTTCATGAATGGTTTATGGTTCATTGAACAAGCATGGGAAACAGTGTTTAAACACTTTACAATGAAGATCTGTGAAGTTATTTGGATTTTTACGAATTCTCTTTGAAAGACAGGGTCCTGAAAAAGGGATGTTTCTTTTTTTGCTGAGTATATAATGTGTGAACATAACGTACCCCAGGCATGATGACCTTCTCTATGTCCCTGAAGATACAGTCCCAGTCCTCCGGGTCAGTGGGGGCGCTGTCTGGCAGCAGCTCTCTCATATAGCCAGGCTTCACCTCTGGGCCTGGGGTCACCTTCCTCTCTCTGATGGTGGTCAGGTACCTAGTGATGTAATCCACCATCTCTTTACCTGGACGACGGACAACACACAACAGTCAGATTACACAATATTAGATAGCATATTATATTATATAGGATATCAATCACAAACAATGTTCAACCACTCTTTGAGATCTATAGAAATAGATGTTTTGGTCTTCTTCAGGGTATAACAAAACAACAGACAGATTACACAATATTAGATAGCATATTATACTGAGCAAAAATATAAACGCAACATGCAAATAATTTCAGCGATTTTACAGTTTATATAAGGACTTTTTTTTTTTAAAGAAATCAGTTCATTTAAATAAATTCATTAGGCCGTAATCTATGGATTTCACATGACAGGGGCGCAGCCATGGGTGGACCAGGGAGATATCGGCCCACCCATTTGGGAGCCAGGTCCATCTACTGGGAAACCAGGCCCAGCCAATCAGAATATTTTTTTCCCCACAAAAGAGCTTTATTACAGTTTTATCAGCTGTTCGGGTGGCTGGTCCCAGACGATCCTGCAGGTGAAGAAGCCGGATGTGGAGGTCCTGGGCTGGCGTGGTTAACGAGGCCGATTGGACGTACTGCCAAATTCTCTAAAACGACGTTGGAGGCGGCTTATGGTAGAGAAATGAACATTCAATTCTCTGGCAACCGCTCTGGTGTACATTCCTGTAGTCTGCATGCATGCCATTTGCACGCTCCCTCAAAACCTGACACATCTGTGGCATTGCGTTGTACAGTATGACAAAACTGCATATTTTAGAATTGCCTTTTATTGTCCCCATCTACCTACCTACAACACCAACCATCTATCTACCTACAATACCAACCATCTACCTGCCTACAATACCAACCATCTACCTACAATACCAACCATCTACCTGCCTACAATACCAACCATCTACCTACAACACCAACGATCTATCTGCCTACAATACCAACCATCTACCTGCCTACAATACCAACCATCTACCTACAATACCAACCATCTACAATACCTACCATCTACCTACCTACAATACCAACCATCTACCTACCTACCTACAATAACTACCTACAATACCTACCATCTACCTACCTACAATGCCAACCATCTACCTACCTACCTACAATAACTATCTACAATACCAACCATCTACAATATCAACCATCTACCTACCTACAACACCAACCATCTACCTGCCTACAATACCAACCATCTACCTACAATACCAACCATATACCATACCTACCATCTACCTACCTACAATACAACCATCTACCTACATACCTACCTACCTACAATAACTACCTACAATACCAACCATCTACAATACCAACCATCTACCTACAATACCAACCATCTATCTACCTACAACACCAACCATCTACCTACCTACAATACCAACCATCTACCTGCCTACAATACCAACCATCTACCTACAATACCAACCATCTATCTACCTACAATACCAACCATCTACCTACAACACCTACCTACAATAACAACCTACAATACCTACCTACAATACCTACCTAAAATACCTACCTACAATAACTACCTACAATACCTACCTACAATAACTACCTACAATAACTACCTACAATCTAAATACATGGTTTTAGCTTTACTCAGCACTATATAGAGAAGAAGCCTTTCTTACCTCTACGATTGTATTCCTCTGCCTGCATCCTTGTAACAATAGAGTTGTCAGCTGAGAGGTGTACAGTAGTGTGTTAGATCAGTGTTTCTCTCCGCTGGTGTGGTGTTGTAGGTTTAGTAAGAGACAGAGGTACAGACATATATATACAGGGCCACCGATGACGTAGACTGACATAGAAACTAATGCTCGTCTCTCTACCTTCCCACCTACAGTTAAATAAACATCAAGGGCTGCATCTCATTTCACAATAGATGTCCTCTCTCCACGTGCCCTGGTGCGGTGCACTCCCGCTCTCCCCTTCATGGGTCTATCTGTCTGGGATGAATAGGTAAATGTGATGGTCACACACACACACACACACACACACACACACACACACACACACACACACACACACACACACACACACACACACACACACACACACACACACACACACACACACACACACACACACACACACAAGCTGTGTTGAAAGTAAATTAAACTTTCCTTCACTCCTCATTTTCCCTCTATGAACTAAATAAACTAACATGATACACACAAATGGCACCCTTTACCCTATATAGCCCTATAGGCCCTGGTCAAAAGTAGTGCCCTGTAAAGGAGATAGGGCTCCATCTGGAACACAGCCAGTTCTAGGATGTCTTACTCAGTGAACCAGCAGATGTTATCATATGCAGATGTCATCATATGCAGGATGTCCTGCAGTATCAAACTATCAAATCAAATCAAATTGTATTTGTCACATGTGCCGAATACAACAGGTGTAAACCTTACTGTGAAATGCTTACTTACAAGCCCTTAACCCACAATGCAGTTCAAGAAATAGAGTTAAGAAAATATTTACTAAATAAACTAAAGTACATTTTTTAAATAAAAAATAACAATAAAATTACATAACAATAACGAGGCTATATACGGGGGTACGTACCCAGTCAATGTTCGGGGGTACACGTTAGTCGAGCTAATTTGTACATGTAGGTAGGGGTAAAGTGACAATGCATAGATAAACAGCGAGTAGCAGCAGTGTAAAAACAAAGTCTGGGTGGCCATATGATTACAGTTTTTTTTCAATTGTTTAAGCACAATTTTGAAAACAGGCCCGGTTTGTCAAAACACTACACACAATTAGCACAACCCTACACCAAAGTAGCACAACACTTCAGATCATTTGCAAAATGGAACACTGTCAAAACTATACACGACTTCATAAAAACAATATTTTGTTACCATACGAAACACACACATTTCATATGACTTCAATCTTTTTGAACCAGTTACACACTGCTGTTGCTAACCTAAAACACTTTTAGCAGGTCTAATTGTCAGTGATTAGAGTGCTGTAAATGAAGTACACAGAGAAAGTGCAACTATACAAACACTACACAAGACCAATGCTGCAGACTGAGGAAAATATCATTTATTTCTCTCCATATACCCACATCAGTCAACATGTCAACATGGAAAATCACAGCAAAACACGTCCCAGTTTTCATGCTACTACAGTAGTGTGCATAACACTGTTAGCTCAGCAAACAGACAAATGTAAAACACTGTATCCAGTACAGGTTACAATTACAGTAAATAACAACAACAACATTATCTGAAAAAAAAACTGACAATATTGTACAGAAAATACTACAGTAAACATACTATACATTATCTCTTCGCCTAGCTGGATCTGGCCAGAGAATTTCATCAACATCACAAGCAATATCCTCATTAGCAAGACAATGCGGGAAGAACCGTCTTGAATGTCGAATCCATCCTTGCACAGCTGCGGCGTGGTCTTGGTCACATGCGTCCTCCATGGCCTGAATGAGGGGTACCTGAGCCTGGGGCTGGAGATCGTAAACCTTCCACCGCCATGCAGAGAAAAACTCTTTGATAGGGTTTAGAAACGGAGAGTATGGTGGAAGGTATAGTACTGTCAACTTTGGATGGTGTTGAAACCAGTTCTGGACCAAAGCAGAGCGGTGGAATGACACATTGTCTCAGATGACAGTGTATTGCATCTGGTGCATTTCATTACCTGCTGTGACGATGTGGTGCAATCGGTCCAAAAATGCGAGAATGTGAGGTGTGTTGTAAGGGCCCATTTTGGCATGACGGAGGAGAACCCCATGCTGTGAAATGGCAGCGCAAAGGGTGATGTTACCCCCACGTTGCCCTGGGACATTGATTATAGCCCTGTGGCCAATGATATTTCTGCCTCTCCTTCTTGCTTTTGTGAGGTTGAACCCTGCCTCATCAATATATATGAATTCATGCAGGATTTCCTCAGCATCCATCTGCAAAACTCCCTGAAATACAAGATTGTGTAGTTCAGGATAGGTCTAGTATACAGTCAATGTAAAAAAGTCATGTGTGCAGTATGCAACATCACAGTGCTAAAGTGAACAATACAAACCTCCACATACTCATGCCGCAGCCGTTTGACCCTCTCTGAATTCCGCTCAAAAGGCACTCGATAAAGTTGTTTCATTTCAACCTGATGTCTTTTCAGGATGCGTGCCAGTGTTGACAGAGAGACCTGATGGACATTATTGAAAATGGCATGGTCACCGATAATGTTGGCTTGTAGTTCTGAGCCTGATAGCATTATTGGCCAAAACCATGTTTATTATCTCTCTCTCTTGTTCTTGCGTGAATATGGGCCCCCTTCCTCCTTGTCGTTCCCGACCCTCAATCCTATGTAGAGAATAATACATGTAACTTACTGTACAATGTCACAGGAAGGGGTATCACAAGTGCTGATATGGTGCATACAATAAGCGGCTGATTACTGTAACTGTAGACAGATCTTCTTTTACCTGTGTTCCTGTCGAAAAGTCCTTATGACAGATGCCACTGTATATCTGCTAAGATTTGTCTGAACTCTCAGTCCAGCCTCCCTCAGCATCAATCCGTGGTTCACAACATGGTCCACTAGTGTTGCACGAATGTCATTTGATAAGTTTGGTCCTCTTCTTCTTTGTGCACGTTCTCCTCCTGCTTCAGGTCTTCCTTGACCTCTGGCTCGGCCTCTGCCTCTTCCTCTACCTCCTTCTCCTCCTCTGTGTACTCCTCCTCTCACCCTCACTCTTCTTCTGACTCCTTCCATTTTGGTTGAAGGCAGGTGAACTTACCTGCTGCATTTTTATAGTGCTTAATTGGTGTGTCTACAATTTAGCAATCATGTGTTTGTGCACCTGATGGCTGTGTTTAACAGATTGGCTCATAGGTGTGGTAATTTGACAGTCAGTGCTTTGGAATTGCAGGGAAGTGACATCATGATATACTTCTGTGTCTGATGTATACAAGTGTGTTTAGTGTTTTGCAAATCACTGTGTGTAATGTTTTGCAAATAGTGTGAAGCTGACAATGTGCTTACAGTTGTGCAAATCTAGCCTTGTGTTTTGCTCCTTGAGTGTAAGGTTTTGCTAATTGTGGGAAAAGTTCAATTTTAGTGTGTAAGCAATCGTAAAAAACTGTAATTGTTCAGCAGTCTTATAGCTTGGGGTTAGAAGCTGTTATGGAGCTTTTTGGACCTAGACTTGGCACTCCGGTACCACTTGCCGTGCGGTAGCAGAGAGAACAGTCTATGACTTGGGTGACTGGAGTCTTTGACAATTTTTGTGGCCTTCCTCTGACACCGCCTAGTATATACAGTAGGTCCTGGATGTCAGGGAGCTTGGCCCAAGTGATGTATTGGGTCGTATTCAATACCCTCTGTAGCGCTTTAAGGTCAGATGCCGAGCAATTGCCATACCAGGCGGTGATGCAACTGGTCAGGATGCTCTCGATGGTGCAGCTGTAGAACTTTTTGAGGTTCTGGAGACCTATGCCAAATCTTTTCAGTCTCCTGAGGGGGAAAAGGTGTTGTCGTACCCTCTTCACGACTGTCTTGGTGTGTTTGGACCATGATAGTTTGTTGGTGATGTGGACAGGGAGTACAGGAGGGGACTAAGCATGCACCCCTGATGGGCCCCGGTGTTGAGGATCAGCGTGGCAGATGTGTTGTTGCCCACCCTAATCACCTGGGGGAGGCCCGTCAGGAAGTCCAGGATCCAATTGCAGAGGGAGGTGTTTAGTCCCAGGGTGCTTTGCTTAGCTTTGTGGGCACTATGGTGTTGAACGGTGAGCTGTAGTCAATGAACAGCATTCTCACATAGGTGCTCCTTTTGTCTCCTGTTGTTTTCCTTTAACAAGTTGAGGGTAAGGTCATCTAAACCCTTAACCTGTTTACATTATGTGGAACACTGAGTGGATGAGCAAGCACCAACCTTTTGAAGATCTTAGAATTATTAAACAACTGGGTTTTATATTTTGACTACGTGGATATCTGTCACGCCCTGGCCATAGAGAGGGTTTTATTCTCTATTTTGGTTAGGCCAGGGTGTGACTAGTGTGGGCATTCTATGTCCTTTTTTCTATGCTTTGTATTTCTTTGGTTTGGCCTGGTATGGCTCTCAATCAGGGACAGCTGTACATCGTTGTCGCTGATTGGGAGCCATACTTAGGCAGCCTGTTTTCCTTTGGGGTTTTGTGGGTAGTTGTTTTCTGTCTTGTGTGTTCACCTGGCAGAACTGTTGGCTTTCGTTTTCTTGTTTTATTTAAAGTGTCATTAAAGTTAATATGAGCACTTACCCCGCTGCATCTTGGTCCCCTCTGTCAGATGATCGTTACAGAACTACCCACCACAACTGGATCAAGCAGCGTGCTCGGGAGGAGATGGACACCTGGACTCATCAGGAGTAGATTGGGAGGAGAGACTGGACTTGGGGCCAGGTGATCGACAGATATCGGAGCCTACCCGGGAAGGCTGAGAGGCAGCTCACGGGGAGATTGGCGGAGTCAGGCGATAGACCTGAGCCAACTTCCCGTGCTTACCGGAAGCAGCGTGGTACTGGTCAGGCACCGTGTTATGCTGTGAAGCGCACGGTGTCTCCAGTTCGTGCTCATAGCCCGGTGCGCTATAGGCCAGCCCCCCGCAAGAGCCATGCTAGAGTGGGCATCGAGCCAGGACGGGTTGTGCAGGCCGTGCGCTCCAGACCTCCAGTGCGTCTCCAGGACCCGGTCTATCCTGTGCCTGCTCCCAGAGCCAGGCCTCCTGCAAGTCTCCCCAGCCTGGTGAGTCCTGTGCCTGCGCCCAGAGCCAGGCCTACTGAAAGTCCCGCCAGTCCGGAGCCGCCAGAGCCGCCCGCCAGTCCGGAGCCGCCAGAGCCGCCCGCCAGTCCGGAGCCGCCAGAGCCGCCCGCCAGTCCGGCGCCGCCAGAGCCGCAGCCAGCTCTATATTATCTGTGTCGTCGTTCAGCCACGACTGGGTAAAACATAAGATATTACAGTTTTTATTAATGTCCCGTTGGTAGGCTAGTCTCGACTGTAGATCATCGAGTTTGTTTTCCAGTGATTGCACGTTGACCAATAGAACCGATGGTAGTGGCGATTTACTCACTCGCCTCTGAATCCTCACAAGGCGTTCCGACCTTCTCCCTCTGTATCTCTGCCTTTTCTTCATGCGAATGACAGGGATTTGTCCCTGGTCTCCGGAAAGTAGTATATCCTCTGCGTCGGACTCATTAAAGAAAAAATCTTCGTCCACTTACGGTAAACCTCCCAATGACAGATGAATGAGATGGAATAACTCTTATGACATAATATCTATTTCTCCATTTTCCTCATCTATGTGTAATTTCAAATGAGAATGTATCCATCCATAAAAAAATCAAGAATGAATCATGGGTCCAAAGAACAGAAAAGACTGCAATATTTTGAAGAGCATCCCAACTCCATCAGTACTTTGGAAAGCATCAGCTGTTCAGTTACTCTGATTGCCTTTTAATGTATAAAATGAAGAGGATGAAGATGGAAACGTAGGTCCTCCTGTGTAAACAAAATATTTGACATTGTGTTCCCATTTGAACTTTTCTGTGCTTTTAAATGGTTGAAAGTACAGTGATAGACATTTGGGTGACAACTAAATAAAAAATAAATCAGACATTGTTTTTCCACTGGAAAGTGTTTTTAGATGGTTGAAAGCATAGTCATAACACTGGAAATTCAACTAACTTTTGCCTGTCTTTTTGAGTAGGTGAATATAAGTTATAATCTCATTTATCAACGTCTCAACCAAATATTACCCCATTTATCCACATTAAAATGAGGTTCTGTACCCCAGTGGGCTGTGACTTCCAGGAAGATTTTCAAACACCTAACTCCAACATTTATCAACGTTGTCACCATCATTGATTTGACAAAGTCATTTCTGAAGACTATTATTTATTTATTTCATGTGATTAGTGAATCACTTTAAGAAAAAAAAGGTCCCTCATTTGAAGGTAACGTGAACTGAACTCTCCTTTTAAAAACGGTAAAACTATTCTTTTTAAATATTTTAACATTGAACATCTAATTAGTCAAATCACAGTGTAAAACCAGGTGAGCTGCTTTTTGGCCATCTTCTGGTGGAAAACTGAGCAGGTCGAGCACAACACGTCAACCCTGTTACCCAACATGCCAACCCTGTTACCCAACACGTCAACCCTGTTACCCAACATGTCAACCCTGTTACCCAACACGTCAACCCTGTTACCCAACATGTCAACCCTGTTACCCAACATGTCAACCCTGTTATCCAACACGTCAACTCTGTTACCCAACACGTCGACCCTGTTACCCAACACAACCCTTCAAACCCTGTTTCCCAACACGTCGACCCTGTTACCCAACACGTGGACCCTGTTACCCAACACGTGGACCCTGTTACCCAACACGTCGACCCTGTTACCCAACACGTCGACCCTGTTACCCAACACGTCGATCCTGTTACCCAACACGTCGACCCTGTAACCCAACACGTCAACACTGTTACCCAACACGTGGACCCTGTTACCCAACACGTGGACCCTGTTACCCAACACGTGGACCCTGTTACCCAACACGTCGACCCTGTTACCCAACACGTCAACTCTGTTACCCAACACGTCGACCCTGTTACCCAACATGTTGACCCTGTCCCTGTTGCCCAACACGTGGACCCTGTTACCCAACACGTCAAACCCTGTTTCCCAACACATCACGTCAAACCCTGTTGCCCAACACGTGGACCCTGTTACCCAACACATCGACCCTGTAACCCAACACGTCAACCCTGTTTCCCAACACGTCAAACCCTGTTACCCAATACGTCAACTCTGTTACCCAACACGTGGACCCTGTTACCCAACACGTGGACCCTGTTACCCAACACGTTGACCCTGTTACCCAACACGTCAAACTATGTTACCCAACATGTCAAACCCTGTTACCCAACACGTCAACCCTGTTACCCAACACGTGGACCCTGTTACCCAACACATCGACCCTGTTTCCCAACACGTTGACCCTGTTACCCAACACGTCGTCTCTTGTTACCCAACACGTTGACCCTGTTACCCAACACGTCAACCCTGTTACCCAACACGTGGACCCTGTTACCGAACACGTCAACCCTGTTACCCAACACGTTGACCCTGTTACCAACACATCGTCTCTTGTTACCCATAACTAGACAGGCTAGAAATGTTTAACAATTATTGTCATTTTTTTTGTGACGCTTGCATTCAATTTCCCCTCCCTGTTCCACACAACAAGCTTCCATTTCCCTTGTCAAAATGGGATTCATGGCTTATTTAAGATGAAATGTTCAACCCTGTTACAGTCAACCCTGTTACGGTCAACCCTGTTACTTTATTTGGCACTTAATAGGCACTTACTCTAGTCATTTTTTTATTCAACCTCTTGAGATGGGAAACGTTGTTTTTTATTCCGTTTAACATTATTTTTGACAGAATGTTAAAATGAGGGGAAATCAATAGTTCCACATCTCAAAGGGCACCTAATTGGTGGTACGCCCCGCCTCTCTTCTCCCAATGTATGTCTGTCTGTGGCGAGGGACTCAGGGCAGAGTGCACATTGATAGCCACACAACAAAAAGCCCCACGCCATCACCTTTTGTGAGAACATATTCCATTCTAAAAGACCCATTGTTCTGATTCAACACAGAAGGCATCAAGATAATGTGAGGTCATTCTGAGTTGGAAATACATGGCAAACCTTAAATAAACAATAATTGCCAACATTAAAACAAGAAGAAACTAAACAGTATAAAACACAGAGAATAACAGACGTTACCACTGCATCAGAATGGTTTACGAAGTGTAACATTGGTAAGAAGTGGAGTTCTCAGATCATTATGGGGAGGTCCACCGCTGACTGGAATAATAACAGTCATCAGGTCCACCGCTGACTGGAATAATAACAGTCACCAGGTCCACCACTGACTGGAATAATAACAGTCACCAGGTCCACCACTGACTGGAATAATAACAGTCATCAGGTCCACCGCTGACTGGAATAATAACAGTCACCAGGTCCACCGCTGACTGGAATAATAACAGTCACCAGGTCCACCACTGACTGGAATAATAACAGTCACCAGGTCTACCACTGACTGGAATAATAACAGTCATCAGGTCCACCGCTGACTGGAATAATAACAGTCATCAGGTCCACCACTGACTGGAATAATAACAGTCACCAGGTCCACCACTGACTGGAATAATAACAGTCATCAGGTCCACCACTGACTGGAATAATAACAGTCACCAGGTCCACCACAGACTGGAATAATAACAGTCATCAGGTCCACCGCTGACTGGAATAATAACAGTCATCAGGTCCACCACTGACTGGAATAATAACAGTCACCAGGTCCACCACTGACTGGAATAATAACAGGCATCAGGTCCACCGCTGACTGGAATAATAACAGTCATCAGGTCCACCGCTGACTGGAATAATAACAGTCATCAGGTCCACCGCTGACTGGAATAATAACAGTCATCAGGTCCACCGCTGACTGGAATAATAACAGTCATCAGGTCCACCGCTGACTGGAATAATAACAGTCATCAGGTCCACCGCTGACTGGAATAATAACAGTCATCAGGTCCACCACTGACTGGAATAATAACAGTCATCAGGTCCACCAGACGTCCCTGTAGATGCACACTCACGATACACACACACGCACACGCACACACATACAAAACCTATTCTGTGAAAGTATATTGTTTCATTTCCTCTCTGGCTAGTTGAATGTATTGACGTTGGTTTCCTGTCTGACTAGCTGAATGTATTGACGTTGGTTTCCTGTCTGACTAGCTGAATGTATTGACGTTGGTTTCCTGTCTGACTAGCTGAATGTACTGACGTTGGTTTCCTGTCTGACTAGTTGAATGTACTGACGTTGGTTTCCTGTCTGACTAGCTGAATGTATTGACGTTGGTTTCCTGTCTGACTAGCTGAATGTATTGACGTTGGTTTCCTGTCTGACTAGCTGAATGTACTGACGTTGGTTTCCTGTCTGACTAGCTGAATGTATTGACGTTGGTTTCCTGTCTGACTAGTTGAATGTATTGACGTTGGTTTCCTGTCTGACTAGTTGAATGTACTGACATTGGTTTCCTGTCTGACTAGCTGAATGTATTGACGTTGGTTTCCTGTCTGACTAGCTGAATGTATTGACGTTGGTTTCCTGTCTGACTAGCTGAATGTACTGACGTTGGTTTCCTGTCTGACTAGCTGAATGTATTGACGTTGGTTTGGTTTCGCTCACATCTGTGATGTTTGAGTTGTATGATGGTTTCAAAACAAACAAGGTGAAACATTACAGAATGGAGACCAAACACTGAATCAAAGGTCTTTGTCACACCTGTCTATTTCACTGGCTGAGGATACCATGGGCCCGTTCTAAGTGGCTCCCTATTCCCTATGGGCTCTGGTCAAAAGTAGTGCACTATATAGGGAATAGGGTGCCATTTGAGACACCGTCCATATGTATAACACTGCCACAAGCCCAGGCACCAGCTGCACTGTTCCCACCATTCCCATCCCCTGACATTTAAACACTGTGAAATACACACTCCCTCTCATTCATTTCTCTAGGGAGGTCATTGATGGGACAGAAACCAATCCATAGTGCAAATATACACAGCAAACAGGGTACAGATTATTATTTAAAGACAGGAAGACATATTTCAAAAGGTTATAGATTAAAGGTGCATTCTGTAAGTACAATTTCAGGTCAAAGTGAAAAAACAACAACTGTACATCGTCATAACACAAACTGCCTCTCTCAAGCCTACACCCATCAGGAAAATGATCATCGTCATTGAGAAAGTTTGAATATCAGTTTACTTCCTTTAACGAATTGTAATGGAATTGACCAACACTGCTTTGTTAACACATCCAGTATTCTGAACCTGTAGGATCTCAGCCAGCTGGTTGTTGACGTTGTCGAGGGCCAGTTTACAGAACTTGCTGGTAGTGTGGATGTCCACTGGATCAGCAAGTCCACCACCTCTCTGTCGCCGTGCTGCACAGCCCAGCGGAGAGCACTCATCTTCAGCATGTCTTTAGTATTCACATCAGCCCTGTGCTGGAACACAGAGGACAGAGATAGCGGGGGGGGGGGGGGGGGGGGGGCAGTCAATCTATTGATCCATCAAATTGATCTCGATCAATCGAATCAAACTTGATCAATTGATCTCAATGAATCAATCAATTGGTCAAACGAAGGAGCAGAAGTCTTCTCACTCACTCATTCATTCATTTATCAATATGAACAATTAACAAAAAAAACATCAACATATAGCATTACTGTCCCAGACAGTTGGGACATTCATTATGCAGTAAAGAATGTCCCCTGTACAACAGGCCTGGTCATTGACGTCAGTGGATCCCATGCTACATGCTACAGCAGAGCAGAGAGATCAATGGGGCCATTGTCCTGTACTCCCTGTTCCCTACAGGGGCCCTACAGTCCCTGGGCATGTCCCAAATGGCACCCTATTCCCTACATAATGCACTGCTTTTGCCCAGGGCCCTATTAGAGATCAGTCATTCTACTATTCTACCCTATGGGCCCTGGTTAAAAAGTAGTGCACTATATAGGGAAAAGGGTGGCATTATGAACGCATCCCCTATGACAGTGGATGAGTGTGTAGTTAATAACGGCATTAGCTCAGTGGCCCTGTAACAGCAGTTAATAACGGCATTAGCTCGGTGGCCCTATGACAGTGGACGACTGTTGCTGATGGCAGGAGATCACAGGGGGATGGGGCTGTAATGGTAGAATGACTACTGATCTTATGTAATGGAGGTCTGAACAGAGACGGGAGTTTTAGACACACATCAAAGTCGTCCAGGTGAATCTGAATTGTAATATCTCACAGTCCTTTCTTCCATAACATCATCAATTCATTTTTGAGCGTCATGTTGTTTTATGAATGAATTAAACAAAGTAGTTATTTTGTGAATAATTTCTGTGACATTTTATTCATATGTAAAGTCAAATCAAATCAAATTTATTTTTATATAGCCCTTCGTACATCAGCTGATATCTCAAAGTGCTGTACAGAAACCCAGCCTAAAACCCCAAACAGCAAGCAAAGCATGTGAAAGAAGCACGGTGGCTAGGAAAAACTCCCTAGGAAAAACTCCCTAGAAAGGCCAAAAACCTAGGAAGAAACCTAGAGAGGAACCAGGCTATGAGGGGTGGCCAGTCCTCTTCTGGCTGTGCAGGGTGGATATTATAACAGAACATGGTCAAGATGTTAAAATGTTCATAAATGACCAGCATGGTCAAATAATAATAATCATAGTAGTTGTCGAGGGTGCAACAAGCACGTCCGGTGAACAGGTCAGGGTTCCATAGCCGCAGGCAGAACAGTTGAAACTGGAGCAGCGGCACGGCCAGGTGGACTGGGGACAGCAAGGAGTCATCATACCAGGTAGTCCTGAGGCATGGTCCTAGGGCTCAGGTCCTCCGAGAGAAAGACAGAAAGAGAGAAGAGAGAATTAGAGAGAGCATATTTAAATTCACACAGGACACCGGATAAGACAAGAGAAATACTCCAGATGTAACAGACTGACCCTAGCCCCCCCGACACATAAACTACTGCAGCATAAATACTGGAGGCTGAGACAGGAGGGATCAGAAGACACTGTGGCCCCATCCGATGATACCCCCGGACAGGGCCAAACAGGCAGGATATAACCCCACCCACTTTGCCAAAGCACAGCCCCCACACCACTAGAGGGATGTCTCCAACCACCAACTTACCGTCCTAAGACAAGGCCGAGTATAGCCCACAACGATCTCCGCCATGGCACAACCCAAGGGGGGGCGCCAACCCAGACAGGAAGACCACGTCAGTGACTCAACCCACTCAAGTGACGCACCCCTCCCATGGACGGCATGGAAGAACACCAGTAAGCCAGTGACTCAGCCCCTGTAAAAGGGTTAGAGGCAGAGAATCCCAGTGGAAAGAGGGGAACCGGCAAGGCAGAGACAGCAAGGGCGGTTCGTTGCTCCAGCCTTTCCGTTCACCTTCACACTCCTGGGCCAGACTATACTTAATCATAGGACCTACTGAAGAGATAAGTCTTCAGTAAAGACTTAAAGGTTGAGACTGAGTCTGCGTCTCTCACATTGGTAGGCAGACCATTCCATAAAAATGGAGCTCTATAGGAGAAAGCCCTACCTCCAGCCGTTTGCTTAGAAATTCTAGGGACAATTAGGAGGCCTGCGTCTTGTGACCGTAGCGTACGTGTAGGTATGTACGGCAGGACCAAATCGGAAAGATAGGTAGGAGCAAGCCCATGTAATGCTTTGTAGGTTAGCAGTAAAACCTTGAAATCAGCCCTTGCCTTAACAGGAAGCCAGTGTAGGGAGGCTAGCACTGGAGTAATATGATCAAATTTTGGGGTTCTAGTCAGGATTCTAGCAGCCGTATTTAGCACTAACTGAAGTTTGTTTAGTGCTTTATCCGGGTAGCCGGAAAGTAGAGCATTGCAGTAGTCCAGCCTAGAAGTAACAAAAGCATGGATTAATTTTTCTGCGTCATTTTTGGACAGAAAGTTTCTGATTTTTGCAATGTTACGTAGATGGAAAAAAGCTGTCCTTGAAACAGTCTTGATATGTTCTTCAAAAGAGAGATCAGGGTCCAGAGTAACAATAGTGGTCCTAAAACAGAACCTTGAGTGAAACATATATATTAATTAAGAGCATTATAAGCTACTAACTATGTTGTTACTCCTTAGGCACAAAAACTGGGGTACGCGCAATTCCGTCGGGGGTACGCCAAATAAAAATGTGATTCACATTTAAAAAATGTCACTTTTCAAACAGTCCCTTTTATATTTTCCAACGGGGCTATACATTTTGGTGAGGTATTTTTCTCGCCTGAGTAGACTTGTTTCACTGCCCAAAATAAAATGAAACCATCTAGTGTTCAGGGAAATAACAACACAATGTCAAATACAGGTAGCCTAGTCAAATAATTAACATCCAATCACATTAACCGTCACTCTCTCGCGGGAATTCCACTAATGGTCCATATGTAGCCAAACGTAGCTGCTGCTCATTCCGTTTGCTCGAAAATGGATAAATGGTTAAAAAAAGTAAGGCTTGCATCCATAGAGACACATACCAGCTCTACTGGTAATACTGCTACTCCCAGCAGTACTACACCTGCACCTGTCGACTACACAAGTTGTTCTGCTTCCACAAGCATATCCAATGCAAGCATCAGTAATTCTACATTTGTTGTTAGCCCAGCTAGAATGGACACTGACAGTTGTGAATCTGATGCAGCCGAAGAGCTACTGCCCCCTTACCCGGGAAAGCACTGAACAACAGACAGGGACTTTGGACCAGCGAAGAGGCGCAAATATGATGAACTACATTGATTTGGGGTTCACTTATATTGGGAGTAGTGCCTTTCCTCAGCCACAGTGTGTTACAATATATGTGCAAAAGTACTATCTCACAACTCAATGAAGCCTTCACTCTTGCGCAGACATTTAGAAACAAAACATGCCAATTTGAAAAATAAGCCCCAGGAGTTTTTTGAGCGAGAAGTAAAATTACTTTTGAGTAGTAAGACATGTATAAAAGCAACAGATACCATTAATAAGAAGGGTCTAGAAGCGTCTTATATGATGAGCTACCGAGTGGCTAGGACAGGCAAGCCCCATACTATTGTGGATTACTTAATTCTTCCTGCTGCCTAGGATATGGCTGGGACAATGCTGGGGGAAAAGGCCATAAAAACTATACAGACAATGCCTTCATCAAACAACACTGTTTCACGACGCAGCAGTGACATGGAGGGAGATGGTTTGAAACAATTACTGATTGCATACAAGCCAGTGAATTCTATGCATTACAGCTGGATGAATCAACAGATGTGGCGGGCCTGACACAACTCCTGGTATATGTCCGTTCCGTTTATATGGGGTCAATTAAGGAAAACATCCTCTTCTGCAAACCACTGGAAACCAGGCCAACAGGAGAGGATATTTTTAAAGTACTGGACAGCTTTGTGACATCAAATGGACTTTGGTGGTCAAGATGTGTTGGTATCTGTACTGATAGCGCAAAAGCCATGACAGGGAGACATAGTGGAGTGGTAACGCACGTGCAAGCAGTTGCTCCCGACGCCACTTGAGTACACTGCATCATCCACCGAGAGGCTCTTGCTGCCAAGGAAATGCCTGACAGCTTGAAAGACGTTTTGGACACTACAGTGAAAATGGATAACTTTGTTAAAGCCCTGATCTCTCGTGTATTTTCTGCACTATGCAATGATATGGGCAACGACCATGTAACACTTTTAAAACATACAGAAGTGAGCTGGTTATCAAGGGGTAAAGTATTGACACTGTCATAAGCTTCGTCTTCTGATGAGGAGAAATCATCGGACCAATACGCAGCGTGGTAAGTGTCCATATTTATACCTTTATTTTTAAACGTGAACAATAAATAAAACAAGAAAACGAACGACAGTCCTGTAAGGTTAACCAGCTATACAAAGAAACAACCACCCACAAACACAAGAGAAAATAAACCCACTTAAATATGGCCTCCAATTAGAAGCAACGACAACCAGCTGCTTCTAATTGGAGGTCGTTCCCAAAACTAACATAGAAATAGACAAATTAGAAAACCCACATAGAAATAGAAAACATAAAACATAAACCAGAAACCCCAAAACACACAAAACAAACACACCCCTGCCACGTCCTGACCAACTACAATAACAAAAGGACCCCTTTACTGGTCAGGACGTGACAGACACGTTTTTTTTAATTGAGAGACGAGCTTAAAGTTTTCTTACTGACCATAATTTTCACTTGTCTGACAGCTTGCATGATGACGAGTTTCTCACACGACTGGCCAATCTGGGTGATGTTTTTTCCAGCATGAATGACCTGAATCTAGGATTACAGGGACTCTCCGCAACTATATTCAATGTGCGAGACAACGCACAGGTCTTTCCATCATTGTATGATGTATCCTGCTTTGGCAAATCGCGCTGTTAAGACACTGATGCCCTTTGCAACCACGTACCTATGTGAGAGTGGATTCTCGGCTCTCACTAGCATGAAAACTAAATACAGGCACAGACTGTGTGTGGGAAATGATTTAAGACTGTGTAACGCCCTGGCCATAGAGAGGGGTTTTTGTCCTTTATTTTGGTTAGGCCAGGGTGTTACATTGGGTGGGCGTTCTATGTTCTTTTTCTATGTTTTTGTATTTCTTTGTTTTGGGCCGTGTGTGTGTGTGTGTGTGTGTGTGTGGCTCCCAATCAGGCAGAGCTGAAGTTCGTTGTTGTTGATTGGGAGTCACACATAAGTGCATGTTTTTCCGTTGGGGTTTTGTGGGTAATTGTTTCTGTCATTGTGTTTCACATGACAGGACTGTTTGGCTGTCAGTTTCTTATTTTGTAGTTGTATAGTGTTCCGTTTAATAATTAAATATGATGAACACTAACTCCGCTGCGTTTTGGTCCACTCTCTCGCACGATAGCCGTTACAGACTGAGACTTTCCAATACAACTCGAGTTATGTGCATCCTTTCAAGCACACCCTTCTCATTAACCTGTTGTGAGTTATTCACAATTTCGATGAACAAATAAGGTTTTTTATGTTAGATGGTTAAATAAAGAGCAAAATTATTGATTATTATTATTTGTGCCCTGGTCCTCTAAGAGCTCTTTGTCACTTCCCACGAGCCGGGTTGTGACAAACTCACACTCATTCTTATGTTTAATTAATGTATCGTATAGTGTGTGTGTGTGTGTGTGGCAGGCTTACAATGATGGCAAAAAACAACATTTGAGAGTGCTCTGACCCTGGTGCTAGAGGGGGTACGCAGCTAGGGGTTGAATGTTTGAAGGGGTACAGGACTATAAAAAGTTTGGGAACCACTGGTTTAGAGTAAGACTATTTTTGGGGGGGTGAAACTTGTGTAACTGTTTGCTGATTCTCTCGGTCAGGGCTCCCTTGAAAAAACCCATTGAAATCTAAATAGGACTCACCTGGTTAAATAGACAGTCAGCTATGTGGAGGGAGGCTGTACCTGGAGCTGGACCTCTACGATGCCTGTCCCTGCTGGAGCAGCCATGTGAAGGGAGGCTGTACCTGGAGCAGGACCTCTACGATGCCTGTCCCTGCTGGAGCAGCCATGTGGAGGGAGGCTGTACCTGGAGCAGGACCTCTACGATGCCTGTCCCTGCTGGAGCAGCCATGTGGAGGGAGGCTGTACCTGGAGCAGGACCTCTACGATGCCTGTCCCTGCTGGAGCAGCCATGTGGAGGGAGGCTGTACCTGGAGCTGGACCTCTACGATGCCTGTCCCTGCTGGAGCAGCCATGTGGAGAGAGGCTGTACCTGGAGCTGGACCTCTACGATGCCTGTCCCTGCTGGAGCAGCCATGTGGAGAGAGGCTGTACCTGGAGCTGGACCTCTACGATGCCTGTCCCTGCTGGAGCAGCCATGTGGAGGGAGGCTGTACCTGGAGCTGGACCTCTACGATGCCTGTCCCTGCTGGAGCAGCCATGTGGAGGGAGGCTGTACCTGGAGCTGGACCTCTACGATGCCTGTCCCTGCTGGAGCAGCCATGTGGGGGGTGGTGTGGTCCACCTTGGTCCGGGCATCATGGCTGACCCCTGGCCTCAGTAGAACCTCCGTGGGGGAGTACTGATCGTGCTGGGCAGACAGGTGGAGGGGGACGTCCCCAGCTACACTCACAGGTAGAGTAGAGAGATCTCAGTCAGTCAGACAATCGATCAATCAGTTAATCAACCAAATGTAAAAGTTTGTCCAGTAACTCGACCCGCCTGTCCATGTTATCTCAATAATAATTATTTAAATGGTCAAACTGATCCAAGATCAGCACTTCTAATCTGAGATGCTTTGCTGCTTACCTGAATGGTCCTGGTCCAATGTAGTGCACTAAATAGGGAATAGGGTGCCATTTGGGATGCTGGTATTATGAATAGGGGCCCTGGTGAGACTTGGCTGCTTCCACTAGCTTCCTTCACAGGTCTACTAGAGACATATAGTGGTGAGAGGAGAGCATTACAACACACAACACAGCACATGTCATCATCACCACCTAACCCAAACTCTGTCTCAGGCCTTATACATGACCCTTTGTCTCAGGTCCACCAGAGACATCTAGTGGTTGAAGGAGAGCATTAAAACACAACACAGCATCAAACTGAAACCGGATGTGGGAACTCTACTCAGGCCTTTCTTTCATGCCTGCTATGTTAGCATAAGGGGAAGGTGTTGTGGGAGATGATTGGTTGGTAGATTTAGCCAATTAAGCCAATGTTGGCCAATGATTATGCACTTTTCCAGGTATTTCTGTATTGTCTGACCTGTTGGTGCATTTGGGCAGAAGTGTCTGGAAACAAGATGAACCTAACCCTGGCCCTGGCCCTAAACCTTACCTTTACCCTGGCTCTGGCCCTAAACCTTACCGTTACCCTGGCTCTGGCCCTAAACCTTACCGTTACCCTGGCTCTGGCCCTAAACCTTACCGTTACCCTGGCTCTGGCCCTAAACCTTACCGTTACCCTGGCTCTGGCCCTAAACCTTACCGTTACCCTGGCCCTAAACCTTACCGTTACCCTGGCTCTGGCCCTAAACCTTACCGTTACCCTGGCTCTGGCCCTAAACCTTACCTTTACCCTGGCTCTGGCCCTAAACCTTACCGTTACCCTGGCTCTGGCCCTAAACCTTACCGTTACCCTGGCTCTGGCCCTAAACCTTACCGTTACCCTGGCCCTAAACCTTACCGTTACCCTGGCTCTGGCCCTAAACCTTACCGTTACCCTGGCTCTGGCCCTAAACCTTACCGTTACCCTGGCTCTGGCCCTAAACCTTACCGTTACCCTGGCTCTGGCCCTAAACCTTACCGTTACCCTGGCTCTGGCCCTAAACCTTACCGCTACCCTGGCTCTGGCCCTAAACCTTACCGTAACCCTGGCCCTAAACCTTACCGTTACCCTGGCTCTGGCCCTAAACCTTACCGTTACCCTGGCTCTGGCCCTAAACCTTACCGTTACCCTGGCTCTGGCCCTAAACCTTACCGTAACCCTGGCTCTGGCCCTAAACCTTACCGTTACCCTGGCTCTGGCCCTAAACCTTACCGTTACCCTGGCTCTGGCCCTAAACCTTACCGTTACCCTGGCTCTGGCCCTAAACCTTACCGTTACCCTGGCTCTGGCCCTAAACCTTACCGTAACCCTGGCTCTGGCCCTAAACCTTACCGTAACCCTGGCTCTGGCCCTAAACCTTACCGTTACCCTGGCTCTGGCCCTAAACCTTACCGTTACCCTGGCTCTGGCCCTAAACCTTACCGTTACCCTGGCTCTGGCCCTAAACCTTACCGTTACCCTGGCTCTGGCCCTAAACCTTACAATTTATACCAGGTCCAAATTTCTAAGTTTCAAGTTTTATTTGTCACATGCACCAGTAGGCCTACAGTGCTTAACTTGCCAGCCCTACCCAACAGCAGTATTCAATATCAAAATAGTAAAATAAAAACATGAGAAATAAGAACTAAGAGACGAAGCTATACACAGGGTCAGGGCCTGTAGCACATTTACAATGTGCAGGGATACTGGAGTATTGAGGTAGATATGTACATGTAGCCAGGGATTAGGAGAAAGTGACTGGTAGCAGGATAAATAATAATAATAATAGTAAACAGTATGGCAGCAGCATGAGTGGTGTGTGTGTCTATATGTCTGGGTGTTAGGGTGTGCCTGTGTGTCAGTGTAGGCATGATACGCGGAAAAGGGCTGTAGTAAAGTGACTGATGGCAGGAATATATAAATACATATCGTAGTTGGGTTGGAGCACGAAAGACAGCAGACATACAGTACGACGCCATTACCACCAGAGACATCTAGGGGTGGAAGGAGAGCATTACAACCCACCATTACTTTACCTTAACATTAATCTCAGTTCAACCAGAACTAAAATCGTACATCATTTGGTCAGATGCTTGATTCAATTCTGGGAACAAACGTGTTAGAAACTGAGATATCCGGATTGAGAAGTCTCCACCCTCGCAAAAGGAAACTGTAAGGCAAAGCTCTCCCCTTCCGATAATTTCACCTGTATTTATCACACATGGGCTAGAAATCCCCACCCCCAGTTTAAGCACCGCCTTTGCCCGGTCCTGATTCGTCCAAATAACCAGTGAGGAAGACCCAAGCACAGGAACTAATGCTGCTGATTATCTCACACATCCCATAGCCTGATGACAGACCTGCGGTACCATTTTCCCTCCTTGTGCCTCTAAAACTGTGTAGAATTATTAGTTCAGTCAGCAACAGTAAACACAACACATTTTTAGTCAGAAAAACCCATGAGAATAAGTACTTTGGTTTTCCTTTCTGTTTTATTATCATGCCGATATATACATACATACATACATACATACATACATACATACTGTAGCTTCCAAAGCAAGATAATATACTAAAACACACAGATTATGAACTACCAATACATTAGTTATATATTTGATTATATAGACTATAACATCACAACACAGGTAAAATGAGACCTCTAAATATGTAGAGGTTGTTAAAATATGAATTTCACACCACTCCTTGTTTCTCACCAATAAATCATTGCTATAGTAGCAATCAAAATTCCCTTTCTCTCAAGCATTTTATATCCTCCACTGACATTGTTGGTATGCTTGGGTTTAGGGTCGGGTCAATTGGAATTGATGTCTGTTAATTTGTTAAATAAACTGACATTCGAATTCAATATCTATTTTCAATGATTTTTCAATGAACTGAAAAATAAAATATATTAATTTCAAACGTTTTTATAATATATATTTTTTAAATTCAAGTCAATTGACACCTGATTTGACTCCAATTTGAATTGACCCCAACCCTGCTTGGTATGTTTAGCTTTTGGAAGATTGTTATGATGTGTTAAAATAGATCCTAATAAACAAACACTTGCAACTTTATTATTTAAATTGGAAATAAAGATGACATTTTAAATGTTATAAAAAATGTGACCATTTATTTAAAACAATATGTTATTTAGTTAGCAGTCAAGCTTGCTATCCTATTCCATCATAAGAATTTTACTTATCAATGATAGTGAATTACCAAATCACTTGTAACAGAGGAAGTTCCTCCTCTCCTCACAGTCCCTGGTTCCCCAAAGCTCTCCCTCTCTGGCCAGGGTCCCACAGCGGAGGTGTTGGGCGGGGCAGTGGGGCAGCCTCCCCCCGGTCCAGGCCTGGTACTCCAGGGGGTCTCCATTCACCCACAACCAGAAACCACTGAAAAAGCGTAGACCGGTCCACACATGGTCCGTCTGGGCCCCCTTTGAATTCATCATTCTCTGGACGAGGAGCTGCTCATTCTCAGACAGCAGGCTGGTGAGGTCAGTGTAGTGCTTCCTGCAGTGCTCCAGGGCCTCCTCCCACGTCTTGTTTTTCTGTACCAGGACCACGTTCAGATCAAAGCACCAGAAAGGGTTTCTTTGTTGGCACAGGCTATCAGCCATCACACCCTTGATCACACCGACACAGTCCTGGTTGACAACAAGATCGTTTGGCAGGCCTGTACTCGAGAACCTGAATGATGACTTCCACCCTCCAGACCACTTCCACTCTGTTGAGTCATTGGTATCTCTGTACAGACCGATCCAAGTCAAACCAATCCAGTTGAATTTAGAAGTTAAGATGTTGGAGAACAGCTCTGCTTCCTCCTGGTCGGTGATGAAGGCCAGGTCAATGTATTTCTCTCTGCAGTACTGCTGCGCTTCTTGCCAGGTCAGTGTTACATTCACATAGTGGAACTGTTTGGTAAGACCAGAGACTACTGCAAACAGAGCAGTGATGAGGAGCCCAGTGAAGCTGCTCTTCCTCTGCATGATGTCCCAGTACTCAGTCAGTGTGGAGTGGAGCTGCTCTTCCTCAGCATGATGTCCCAGTACTCAGTCAGTGTGGAGTGGAGCTGCTCTTCCTCTGCATGATGTCCCAGTACTCAGTCAGTGTGGAGTCGAGTGGAGCTGAACCAGCTGCTGCTCTTATGACCACCAATTACCTGGTGCTTCCTTGGCTCACCTCTACACACAAAGCAAACCAATCAGAGAGGCTTCATTAACTCACCTGTACACGCAAACCACCAATCAGAACACTTCCCTAACTCACCTGTATACACTGGCCCTTCTGCTGCCACTACCCACATCTCTATCTCTCTCTCTCTCTCTCTCTCTCTCTCTCAATCATTCATCCTCTACCCCTTTTCTCTATGTCTCGCTCTCACTTATTCACTCAATCATTCACTTTCTCCCCCTTCTCTCACTCTCACTCTGTCTCTTTCTCTCCCTCCCTCTCTTACTGGATGGAGGGCTCATTTGATTTCCATCATTGGGTCCCCCCCCAAAAGAATGGTCCACTGAGGATGATGCAAAACGAGCGTGCCCACTCACCCCCCCCCCCCCCCCCCCCCTCTTCTCTTTCTCTCTCTCTCTCTGGGTCACTTCCCTTCCCTCTACAGTCATTCGTTAGGTAAATCTCCTCACTGCCTCAGTCAAATGTTTCCAGCCATGCAAAGAACCTGGGTTGGTCTAGGTAGGTCTGGGTTGAGCTGGGTTGGGCTGGTCTGGGTTGGGTTGATCTGGGTTGGGGTGGTCTGGGTTGGGTTGGTTTGGGTTGGGCTGGTCTGGGTTGGTCTACGTTGGTTTGGTCTGGGTTGGGCTGGTCTGGGTTGGGTTGGGCTGGTCTGGGTTAGTCTGGGTTGGGGATGTCTGGGTTGGTCTGGGTTGGTTTGGGGTCTGGGTTGGGCTGGGTTGGTCTGGGTTGGTCTGGTTAGGGTTGGGTTTGGTTGGTCTGGATTGGGCCGGTCTGGTTTGGTCTGCGTTGGGCTGGGTTGGGCTGGTCTGGGTTGGTCTGGGTTGGGATTGTCTAGGTTGGTCTGGGTTGGTCTGGGTTGGGCAGCAGAAGAACAGAGAGGATGGTCCCTAGTTAAATCCCCCAGGTCATGGATCAGAGTGACTGTATTGTTTGGTTTGAGCTCACCCATACACCCAGCCCACCAATCAGAGAGACTTCCTTAGCTCACTTGTACACCCAGCCAACCAATCCGAGAGGTTTTCTTTAACAGTGGCGCATCTTCATGGATCCAAAGGGAAAACATTTCCACGAAAAAATACAAAAACAACAAATAATGTATCTTTGGTCTGTGTGTTTCATAATTTTTCTTCAATTTGCAAGAGGCTGAATGTATCTCATCGGAGAAAGCATCCGAGCGAGTAAAACAGCTCCCCTCGGTCTCTGTACGTGTAGCCCATCTATCTGATGCTCTGTGGTCCAAAAATAGTATGATATTGTTGGAATATTGAATGCAAGGGAAGCCAGTGAGCATTTGGCCTCCCTTGATAAAAAAAAAAAAAAGAATACAATAATAGCCAATCAATGTTGAGCTAAACTGAGTGAGCTCAACTGTGAATGGTCCTGGCACACCAAAACAAAGTGTCAGACCAATCACATCACATCAAGCCAAACGTCATTGACAGAAAAAAATGGAATTGTTGCATCTCGTCGTGTTGTTGTCCACCGGTGGCTAGCTAGCAAATAAAATTGTCCCTTCCATGGACGGAGATAAGGATTTGGACATGTGGTTTTACTTAATTATCAATACTGGCCTGAGAAGATGAAAGTTCAATATGTAGTTAGATGCATTTTAGCCAGGTAGCCTAGGACAACGAAAACTAAAGAAGTGTACTGTATGACAGAGTGATAGACCATTTCGGCAACATGAAAGAGGCATTTCTTTACAAGTAGGGTGAGTCAACATGTTACGCACACACAAACAGAAATCAGTGCCATGTAAAGCCACATGATATTTAGCTTATGTTGTTTGGACTAAATTGTTTGTAGAATCTTTTAGTTGTCACTGTATTAGACTAAGCAGAGGTGATTTGATGATGACGATGAAGTTGAAATGGTACTGGAATAGTGGAGGCAGCCCCTGTTTTTGTTGCAATTTGCGGTAACTCTACGTTGTTCTAAATCAATAGTTGTTTAGTTGTCTGAAAATGTCAGAAACATTAACTTGATTGACCATGCAGTCGATCATTTAACTGTTTTTACATACAATATGCTTTGAGCAGTCCACTGGACAGATGTTGCCCTTTGGTTTTGTGACGAAGCAAAGGTGTGTTTGAATATATTATTCTTGTCTTGGCCTTAGGCCTATACAGTATATGACAGTGGCAAGGCATATGAACTAACAGGTTATAGAGCAAACAACACAATTATCACAACACATAAGTTGTTATAGGCCTTTTTTCCCCTAGCTTCACTTCCCCAGTGATTCTACTCACGCACCGCTACTGCTTCCTAAGTTCACCTGTACACCCAGCCCACCAATCAGAGATGCTTCTTAGCTCACATGTAGCAAGCTCAGTTTACATTGTAAATGAGGTTCTGGTAAAGTAGGGTAGCCTAGTGGTTAGAGTGTTGGGCTAGTAACCGAAAAGTTGCAAGTTCAAATCCCCGCGTGTTCTAACAAGGTACAAATCTGTCGTTCTGCCCCTGAACAAGGCAGTTAACCCACTGTTCCTAGGCATCATTGAAAATAAGAATTTGTTCTTAACTGACTTGCCTAGTCAAATAAAGGTAAAAAAAAGTAAACCCACTTGGTATTCTGACTCCACATCTTTCCAGATTGATCTCAACACTGGATGTATGGAACTAGCCTGGCTGACATGACCACACAGCGAGGAAGAGCTGTGACTCACTGGTTCTAGAAAGTAGGCTGTTTGCTAACTCAATCTTCACTACAAAATTTTGCGGACACATTGATTGGTTTTCTCAAATATATATTTTTCCTGGTGGGAGACGTCTCATTGTTTGGAAATAAAAATCCAATCCAACCGCGCGTTCGGGGGCGTGGCTGTGGGTGTTGGAGTGAGAGAGACACAGAGAAACCAGTAAAAGCACCGCCCCCTTCATTATCAACGCATCGTGCCGACAACATCAAAACAGTCTTTCCAGACTCGGAAGTCAGGAAGACGTTAAATTTGGTATCAGCCAGACTAATATTAACAGTAACTACAACCATATTATATCAGATTCTCCCCACAAAACACCCTGTAGACACCCAAATATTGTAACCCAACTAAACTCAGCAAGAAAATAAACGTCCTCTCACTGTCAACTGCATTTATTTTCAGCAAACTTAACATGTGTAAATATTTGTATGAACATAATAAGATTCAACAACTGAGACATAAATTGAACAAGTTCCACAGACGTGTGACTAACAGAAATGGAATAATGTGTCCCTGAATAAAGGGGGGGTCAAAATCAGAAGTAACAGTCAGTATCTGGTGTGGCCACCAGCTGCATTAAGCACTGCAGTGCATCTCCTCCTCATGGACTACATCAGATTTGCCAGTTCCTGCTGTGAGATGTTACCCCACTCTTCCACCAAGGCACCTGCAAGTTCCCAGACATTGCTGGGGGGAATGGCCCTAGCCCTCACCCTCCGATCCAACAGGTCCCAGACGTGCTCAATGGGATTGAGATCCGGGCTCTTCGCTGGCCATGGCAGAACACTGACATTCCTGTCTTGCAGGAAATCACGCACAGAACGAGCAGTATGGCTGGTGGCATTGTCATGCTGGAGGGTCATGTCAGGATGAGCCTGCAGGAAGGGTACCACATGAGGGAGGATGATGTCTTCCCAGTAACGCGCAGCATTGATATTGCCTGCAAAGGCAACAAGCTCAGTCCGATGATTCTGTGACATACCGCCCCAGACCATGATGGTCCCTGCACCTCCAAATTGATCCCGCTCCAGAGTGCATGCCTCGGTGTAACACTCATTCCTTTGACGATAAAAGCGAATCCGACCATCACCCCTGGTGAGACAAAATCACGACTCGTCAGTGAAGAGCACTTTTTGCCAGTCTTGTCTGGTCCAGCGACGGTGGGTTTGTGCCCATAGGCGACGTTGTTGCCGGTGATGTCTGGTGAGGACCTGCCTTACGACAGACGTACAAGCCCTCAGTCCAGCCTCTCTCAGCCTATTGTGGACAGTCTGAGCACTGATGGAGGGATTGTGCGTTCCTGGTGTAACTTCGGCAGTTGTTGTTGCCATCCTGTACCTGTCCCGCAGGTGTGATGTTCGGATATACCGATCCTGTGCAGGCATTGTGACACATGGTCTGCCACTGCGAGGATGATCAGCTGTCCGTCCTGTCTCTCTGTAGCGATGTCTCAGTACAGACATTGCAAATTATTGCCCTGGCCACATCTGCAGTCCTCATGCCTCCTTGCAGCATGCCTAAGGCACGTTCACGCAGATGAGCAGGGACCCTGGGCATCTTTCTTTTGGTGTTTTTCAGAGTCAGTAGAAAGGCCTCTTTAGTGTCCTAGGTTTTCATAACTATGACCTTAATTGCCTACCGTCTGTAAACTGTTAGTGTCTTAACGATCGTTCCACAGGTGCATGTTCATTAATTGTTTATGATTCATTGAACAAGCATGGGAAACAATGAAGATCTGTGAGGTTATTTGGATTTTTACGAATTATCTTTGAAAGACAGGGTCCTGAAAAAGGGACGTTTCTGTTTATGCTGAGATTATATTACTGACAGATCAAGTAAACACAATAGGACAACAGGCCTGAAGAGTGAATAAAGACGATGATCCATGACCTTGGGGAATTAACTTGGTGACATCCTCCCTGTTGTACTGCTGTCCAACCCAGGGTTGGCTGAAAAGGTCTGAAGGTTTTTTACATGGCTGAAAAACATTTGACTGAGATGCAGAGGAGATTTACCTAACAAAGAAATGTAGAGGGAAGGGGAGTGACCCTTGATGAAAATGAAAACGTGTCAGTTTGTCACTTTCACAAGGTTGGAGTAATAACATGTTCAACTACTTAAGACATTGTCTCGAATCATCTATACTGAACAAAAATATAAACGCAACATGCAACAATTTCAATGATTTTACTGAGTTACAGTTCATATAAGGAAATCAGTCAATTTCAATAAATTAATTGGGCCCTATTCCATGGATTTCACCTGAATGGGGCAGGGGCACAGCCATGGGTAGGCCTGGGAGGGCATAGGCTCACTCACTTGGGAGACTGGCCCACCCACTGGGGAGCAAGGTCCAGCCAATCAGAATGAGTTTTTCCCCACAAAAGGGCTTTATTATAGACAGAAATGCTCCTCAGTTTCATCAGCTGTCCGGGTGGCTGGTCTCAGACGAAGAAGCCGGATGTTGAGGTCCTGGGCTGGCGTGGTTACACGTGGTCTGCGGTTGTGAGGCTGGTTGGACGTACTGCCAAATTCTCTAAAGAGGCGATGGAGGTGGCTTATGGAAAATACATTTACTTTAAATTCTCTGGCAACAGCTTTGGTGGACATTCCAGCAGTCAGCATGCCTATTGCACACTCCCTGAAAACTTGAGATATCTGTGGCATTGTGTTGTGTGGCAAAACTGCACATTTTAGAGTGGCCTTTTATTGTCCCCCAGCACAAGGTGCACCTGTGTAATAATCATGCTGTTTAATCAGCTTCTTGATATGTCACATCTGTCAGGTAGACGGCTTATCTTGGCAAAGGAGAAACGCTCACTAACAGGGATGTAGATTTTTTTTGAGAGAAATAAGCTTTTTGTGCGTATGGAACATTTCTGGGATCTTTTATTTTAGCTCATGAAACATGGGACCAGCACTTTACATGTTGCATTTATATTTTTGTTCAGAGTATGTTGTCCATTTAGATTTTGAGAAGAATTTCGAGAATCATTTTTCACTTCTCTCATTCATTTCTCAAACCCCAAACCAGAAAGCAGACCACATCTGATCTGTGTGGTCTGCTTCGCAACTGCTCCCGGAAGTCTCGCGATGCTGCGCCTCTGGGTTTAGAAACTCTGTGACTGAGGCATCATGCAGAGGAAGAGCAGCTTCACTGGGCTCCTCATCACTGCTCTGTGTATTTGTATTTGTATTTATTATGGATCCCCATTAGTTACTGCCAAGGCAGCCGCTACTCTTCCTGGGGTCCAGCAAAATTAAGGCAGTTTATACAATTTTAAAACATTACAATACATTCACAGATTTCACAACACACTGTGTGCCCTCAGGCCCCTACTCCACCACTACCACATATCTACAGTACAAAATCAATGTTTACGTGTGTGTGTATGCATGTGTTTGTGCCTATGTTTGGTTGCTTCATAGTCCCAGCTGTTCCATAACGTGTACTACTGCTTGCATCAGTTACTATGATGTGGAATCGAGTTCCATGTAGTCATGGCTCAGTGTAGTACTGTGTGCCTCCCATAGTCTGTTCTGGACTTGAGGACTGTGAAGAGACCTCTTGTGGAATGTCTTGTGGGGTATGCATGGGTGTACTGTGCGCCAGAAGTTCAAACAGACAGCTTTGTGAGTTTCAACATGTCAATACCTCTCATAAATACAAGTAGTGATGAAGTCAATCTCTCCTCCCCTTTGAGCCAGGAGAGATTGACTTGCATATTATTAATATTAGCTCTCTGTGTACATCCAAGGAACAGCTGTGCTGCCCTGTTCTGAGCCAATTGCAATTTTCCTAAGTCCCTTTTTGTGGCACCTGACCACATGACTGAACAGTAGTCCAGGTGCGACAAAACTAGGGCCTGTAGGACCTGCCTTGTTGATAGTGCTGTTGAGAAGGTAGAGCAGAGCTTTATTATAGGCAGACTTCTAGCTACTGTTGTATCAATATGATTTGACCATGACAGTTTACAATCCAGGGTTACTCCAAACAGTTTAGTCACCTCAACTTGCTCAATTTCCACATTATTTATTACAAGATTTAGTTGAGGTTTAGGGTTTAATGAATGATTTGTCGCAAATACAATACTTTTAGTTTTGGAAATATTTAGGACTAACATTCCTTGCCACCCACTTTGAAACTAACTGCAGCTCTTTGTTAAGTGTTGCAGTCATTTCAATCGCTGTAGTAGCTGACATGTTTAGTGTTGAGTCATCTGCATACACACTTTACTCAAAGCCAGTGGCACGTCATTAGTAAAGATTGAAAAAGTAAGGGGCCTAGACAGCTGCCCTGGGGAATTCCTGATTCTACTTGGATTATATTGGAGAGGCTTCCATTAAAGAACAACCTCTGTGTTCTGTTAGACCGGTAACTCTTTATCCACAATATAGCAGGGGGTGCAAAGCCATAACACACGTTTTTCCAGCAACAGACTATGATCGATAATGTCAAAAGCCGCACTGAAGTCTAACAAAACAGCCCTCACCATGTTTTTATCATCAATTTCTCTGTCATTTGTGTAAGTGCTGTGCTTGTTGAATGTCCTTCCCTATAAGCATGCTGAAAGTTTGTTGTCAATTTGTTAACTGCAAAATAGCATTGTACCTGGTCAAACACAATTATTTCCAAAAGTTTACTAAGAGTTGGTAACAGGCTGATTGGTTGTCTATTTGACCCAGTAAAGGGGGCTTTACTATTCGTAGGTTGTGGAATGACTTTTGCTTCCCTCCAAGCCTGGGGGCACACACCTTCTAGTTGGCTTAAATTGAAAATATGGAAAATAGAAGTTGCAATATCATCTGCTATTATGCTCAGTAATTTTCCATCCAAGCTGTAGCTTGTCATTGTTGATAGACAACAATAATTTGTTCCCCTCTTCCACACTCACTTTACCAAATTCAAAATTACAATTCTTCTCTTTCATAATTTGGTCAGATATACTTGGATGTGTAGTGTCAGCGTTTGTTGCTGGCATGTCATGCCTACATTTGCTAATCTTGCCAATGAAAAAGTAGTGTGGCAATATCAGTTCGTTTTGTGACGAATGAGCCATCTGATTCAATGAACGAGGGAGCTGAGTTTGCCTTTTTTCCCAAAATGTCTACTTTGTACTTTCTTCTACTACAAATCTACCATTCCAGTGTTTTACTTGCTATATTGTATTTACTTTGCCACCATGGCCTTTTTGCCTTTACCTCCCTTATCTCACCTCATTTGCTCACATGGTATATAGACTTATTTTTCTACTGTATTACTGACTGTATGTTTGTTTTACTCCATGTGTAACTCTGTGTTGTTGTATGTTGTTGAACTGCTTTGCTTTATCTTGGCCAGGTCGCAATTGTAAATGAGAACTTGTTCTCAACTTGCCTACCTGGTTAAATAAAGGTGTAATAAGAAATAAAATAAAAATATATATATTCCTCTATTTTATGGTGTTTTGACTTATAAAACGGTGGGAAATCAATAAAATAAGTATTGTAAACATATTATCCGTAATGACCAGTGAATCTAGTGCCCGCAATCAGGCACTTTAGTCTTAAAATGTATATATTCCATAAATGTAAATACATCACAGTGCTAGTTGTGCAACTAGAGATCCTGGTTCGGGTCCAGACTCTGTTGCAGCTGGCCATGACCGGGAAACCCATGGGGCAGTGCACAATTGGCCTAGCGTTGTCCGGGTTAGGGGAGGGTTTGGCCAGTAGGGATGTCCTTGTCCCGTCATGTGGTGGGCTCGGTGCAGTGCACACTGACATAGTGCCCAGGTGTATGGTGTTTCCTCTGACACATTGCTGCAGCTGGCTTCTGGGTTAAGCTAGCAGTGTGACTTGGCTTGGCTGGGTTGTGTTTCGGAGGACGCATGGCGCTCTTCCTTCGCCTCTCCCGAGTCCGTACGGGAGTTGCAGCAATGGGACAAGACTGTAACTACCAATTGGGGAGAAAAAGGGGTTAAAAAAATAATAATTTCAACTGCAAAATCATTATACAAAGACATAGCTAGCGCCTTAGCACTCGTCAGTAGTTTTGAAAAACTGCAAACAGGAAATCATAAGATTGATTGACCTTCCCGGGGGAAGCGGAAAGTGATCCAACTTCCACATCCAGTGGTGCAAAATAAAGTACCCTAGTTCTCTCAATTTTTTTATTTAACTAGTCAACTCAGTTAAGAACAAACTCTTATTTACAATGACGGCCTAGGAACAGTGGGTTAACTGCCTTGTTCAGGGCCAGAACAGATGTTTACCTTGTCAGCTCTGGGATTCAAATCTAGCAACCTTTCGGTTACTGGCCCAACGCTCTAACCACTAGGCTACCTGCCGCTCTACTTCTTGCATATTTTCCATTTTTCAGTCTTATGGCATTAAAGCTATTTAAGGAGGGAACCAATGCCTTTGCAGCCATAATGGAGGATGTTTTATGTATGAGCGGGGACATGAGTGTATTACCGACGGTGCAGTTAAAGCGATACGTTTGGGATGTTGGCAATGAGGCTCTTAATCTACTTCCCCAGAGTCAGATGAACTCGTGGATACCATTTGTGTCTGTGTTCAGTATGAAGGAAGTTAGAGTTAGCCATAGCATCTGTTATAGCCTTAATGGTACTGCCCATGCTATCTCCATTTGAAAGTAGTAAATTGTCTTCTTCAATGGCTGATTGCTCCAACTCATAGGTATCCCCTCCCAGTTCAATATTTCAATGGCGCCAGCAATGTCCATGCTAAAACGGGTTAGTCCTCTTTCTGTATCTTATTAAGAAAACAAGCACAAAAATATTTTTACAAAGTGGCTGAAATGCCACGTCCACTTATGTTAGTACTGTACCGACCCTGGGTTTATAAGCGCGGATATCGATTCTGCCGCTCGAGCATGCTTTTGCGGCACAGTCAATAGCGCGCTGGACTTCGGGCTATAAGGACGACGGTTCGAGACCTTGCTGTTTCAGTACAGTAAATTCATAACAACCTAACCATTACGAAACGTCAAATCAATCAAATACGCCTCACGTAGCAAAAATCGGGTTGATTCTAGCAGTGGTGTATTCTACATTGTTGATAAAGCTTTGACATTTCGAACAAATACGCCCCCTTGTGTTCTTCCGGGAATCAGGAGTCAGCTGACTAGGGGTCGTCACTAGTTACCACAGCCACAACGTTGCCTGTTTCTAAAATATATATTCTTAAAATGTGATTATTAACCTAACCACACTGCTAACCACATACCTAAACCTAACCATGAATTAAGCCCCAAAAACACATTTTTGTTTTTATAAATTTTTACGACATAGCCAATTTTGACTTTGTGGCTGTGGTAACTAGCGGAAAACTCTAGAAAAAACTGAACAAGACAACAGTGCAACGTTATGGTAAGTTGTATTATTTCCTCTTTTTAAACGTATTCACTTGCTATCTCATCATTGCAATAACTGTTGGAGGTTATTCGCCGTTATAGTTACGGTTATAACGTCTTTGTCGTTACCTAGCTAAATATCCATAAGCTGACAGAGCCTGTTCGAGTAAACAACTACAGTGAACGCTAGCTAGCCTAGTTTAGCTAATAAGCTAGCTATCCTGCTAACAAACTAACTTGACAGATGGGGGGTAGGCTAGCTACTGCACTTCCTGGTTAAACATTACTTAGGAAGCTACCTGGCTTGCTAACTTAACGTTTTACTAACGTACTAGCTAGTAGCAAGTCCAATGTCACATATATTATATTTACACTTTCGTCAAAGAAATTGTCTGTGGTTTCGTTCTGGGAAGCCTTGCTAAATGCACAGTTCATGTTTACATCTGGCTTGGATGCATTACTCCATGCTGAACTGCTAAAGATAATCATACGTAACGTTACACTGGAAATTGACCAGCAGGAATACAAATCGCAATAAAGTACTTTGCTTGGCCATTCAGAGAACAACCGCTTACTAACAAAAACGTCAAAAACCTATTGGACATGGTTCTACACTGAACAAAAATATAAACGCAACATGCAACTTTCTTTTTATTTTTACGAGTTACAGTTCATATAAGGAAATCAGTCAATTTCAATAAATAAATTAGGACCTAATCTATGGATTTCACATGACTGGGAATACAGATATGCATCTGTTGGTCACAGATGCCCCAACCTTTTTGTGTTTTTAGAGGTGTGAATAAGAACCAGTCAGTATCTGGTGTGACCACCATTTGCCTCAAGCAGCACCACACATCTCCTTTGCATAGATTTGATCGGGCTGTTGATTGTGGCCTGTGGAATGTTGTCCCACTCCTTTTAATGGCTGTGCGAAGTTTCTGGATATTGGTGGGAACCGAAACATGCTGTCGTACACGTCGATCCAGAGAATCCCAAACATGCTCAATGAGTGACATGTCTGGTGAGTATGCAGGCCATGGAAGAACTGGGCCATTTTCAGCTTCCAGGAATTGTGTAGAGATTCTTGCGACATGGGGCCGTCCATTATCAAAAATCTTGGTCGACCGAGAGTCGTCTGTTCTTTCGACTAATCGATTGGTCTAAATTTTAAGACATGTATTTTTCCATACATAGACCCATCCTATGTGTTTTAAATCAACTATATGCACTGAGCTTGTCTGATGCTTTAAGCGCACTGTTTGATGAAATAATTAAGACACACGAATGACTAGATGGAGTCCAACCGCAATTGATTTGATTGTGCTCAGACTTGCTGCGCTGTGTTTAAAAAAAAATGACAGCGAGTGACTGTGTCACTAGCACCGTTGTCTCTCTCTCCTCCCTGCTGCAGCGACCACCACAGAACATCAACAGTCTTTGTCGTGCTGTCCATGTTACTGAAGCTGTAACATAATTACAGCCATTTCTGACTGAAAAGTTATTTTACCAAAATCCCTAATTTGTTTAGGAAAAACATTCCCGATTCCCTCAACCCTTGCTCTTTTTACGTGACACATGTATGCATAGCATGCACGTGAACAATAGGGCATGATCTATAGCATATCATAATCACATCAATAAATTGGTTATAACAAACGCCGAACACGTGACAGCAAAATGGATGCAGAGGACGTGACAAATGAACTCGATGGTGGATCATGTTTTGGAGGACGAATGACTCGACCTTCGCCTCCCGAGCCGTTGGGGAGTTCCAGCGATGAGACGATCGAAATTGGGGAGAAAAAATGAAGCAGGATCAGTCTTCTGTAGATATGGATGATTTATAAAGCCTGGCACATTTAGGCTATTGATTATAGAACTAATTAAGTTGGTTTCCTCGCTCCTCACTTTCCTTAGACAATTAAGGCAAGTGCTGTTTCCTCGTCTCCTCACTCCACTGCTGCCTCTGCCGCATTGTTCTCAACACCACTATGCTGGTTAACTCTGCTATTATCCACATAGCAACATGGTCCAGGAAAAGGCTCCATTCAACCTGATGTTGTTGATGTTTCAGAACTCTGGACAGTGACCGCTAACCAATACGGGAGAAAGCGTATTGGATAAAATAATACTTTTATTAGTGTTGCACCACTGTTCTTATGTAACCATATAGAATTTCAGTAGCACATGTCTTGGTGATGGACTGTTCCATCCCCACAGCCTCCACAATGGATCAGTCCAATCAGACAGGCACCAATCAGACCGGTGTCTTGTACACCATAAATATTATTTTTTTTGCTACTGCTCGACTAAATACATTTTGGTCGACCAACAACCAAACAATTGACCAGTCGACTAAATGGGGTCAGCCTTAATTATCATGTGGAAACATGAGGTGTTGGCGGTTGATGAATGGACAATGGGCCTCAGAGTCTCGTCACGCTATCTCTGTGCATTCAAATTTCCATTGCTAAAATGCAATTGTGCTCGACTGTAGCTTATGCCAGCCTTGTCCATAGCATAACCCCACTACCACCATGGAGCACTCGGTTCACAACGTTGAAATGCGACGCCATACACACTGTCTGCCATCTGTCCTGGACAATTGAAACCGGTATTCCCTTTTCCAGCGTCCCAGTGGCCATTTAAAAGTGAGCATTTTCCCACTGAAGTTGGTCACAACGCTGAACTGTAGTCAGGCAAGACCCTGGTGAGGACAACGAGCAGTTGAGCTTCCCTGAGACGGGTTTTAACAGTTTGTACAGAAATTATTAGGTTGCGCAAACCCACAGTTTCATCAGCTGTCTGAATGGCTGGTCTCAGACGATCCCGCAGGTGAAGAAACCAGATGTATTGGTCCTGGGCTGGCGTGGTTACACGTGGTCTGCGGTTGTGAGGCTGGTTGGATGTACTGACAAATTCTCTAAAATGACATTGGAGGCAGCTTATGGTAGAGAAATTAACATTTAATTCTCTCGCAACAGCTCTGGTGGACATTCCTGCCGTCTGCTTGCCAATTGTATGCTCCCTCAACTTGAGACATCTGTCATTGGGTTGTGGGACAAAACTGCACATTTTAGCGGCCTTTTATTGTCCCCTGCACAAGGTGCACCTGTGTAATAGTCATGCTGTTTAATCAGCTTCTTGATATTCCACACCTGTCAGATGGATGGATTATCTTGGCAAAGAAGAAATGCAAACTAACTTGGATGTAAACAAATTTGTGCATAAAATTTGAGAGAAATAAGCTTTTTGTGCATCTGGAAAATTTCTGGGATCTTTTATTTCAGTTCATGAAACATGGGACCAACACTTTACAGTATAGTATAATATGACTAACTAATCTGTTTTGCTCTACGACCCCCACAAGCCTCATGGGACTCGTCTGAAGTCGGTACGGCCGATCTGCCTACTTCTGTCTGTAGCGTCTGAACAGTTTAGGCTACACACACATATGATCCCTCCATCGAAACGCGTACATGTCGGTTGTTTAGCTCTAGGACGCCCACAAGCCTCACAAGTCTGTAAGCAGCCCGGTACCAGCCTCACTAGACGTGTCTGTGGGCAGCCCGGTACCAGCCTGACTAGACGTGTCTGTGGGCAGCCCGGTACCAGCCTCACTAGACGTGTCCGTGGGCAGCCCGGTACCAGCCTCACTAGACGTGTCTGTGGGCAGCCCGGTACCAGCCTCACTAGACGTGTCTGTGGGCAGCCCGGTACCAGCCTCACTAGACGTGTCTGTGGGCAGCCCGGTACCAGCCTCACTAGACGTGTCTGTGGGCAGCCCGGTACCAGCCTCACTAGACGTGTCTGTGGGCAGCCCGGTACCAGCCTGACTAGACGTGTCTGTGGGCAGCCCGGTACCAGCCTGACTAGACGTGTCTGTGGGCAGCCCGGTACCAGCCTGACTAGACGTGTCTGTGGGCAGCCCGGTACCAGCCTCACTAGACGTGTCTGTGGGCAGCCCGGTACCAGCCTCACTAGACGTGTCTGTGGGCAGCCCGGTACCAGTTAAAACATGAATGGAAGTACTTTAGTGCAAAAAATTAAATAAATAAATTAGTGGTTAAATATTTGTTAAACAAATCCTAAAAAGTCCTCATCTTTCTTATTTCTCTCAGATATAGGACAGCCACTTCAAAACATACGTCCATTTGATTATCCCACACCGGCTTTATCACAGTAGCAACTGACAGTATATTTCAGTTCCAACCCATTTCTGGTGGTCTTCTTCCTTAAGTTTCCAAAAACGTACCACAAGCGACGCATGTTAAAGTTCAGACCGACCGTCTAGGCTCTTAAAAAAAAGTCCCCCTGGAAGAAGATGCCTCATCAATCGGTGCTAAAGGTCGTTGGCCTCTGAATGGGGCAGGCAAGGGGTTACTAATAATAATAAAAGCTATTTGATTCAGTTGTTTTGTCTTTCCAGAGAGGTGAGGACTGGAATATGTGAACATTGTACAGAGCTGGTGATCTTTTGATATATAACCCACCGTTGAAGATGCCTGCAGTGTCCAGTGGGGTGAAGGACTTGTACCTCTCTACTAACCTGGGGGACCTCAACAAGAAAGCTGAAGTCAAGCCTGACAAAATCAACACCAAGAGGTAAGCTATTGTTCTGGCATGGATGTCATTCAAATGGCACTTTTAAAATAATGACCTGAAAATTGGTGGTTTAAGTAAGGGTTTCCCAAACTTGATCCCGGGTCCTGGTTCTGGTAACAGGTCTGTTGTGAGCAGCCAGTGTCTGTATGGTCCTGGTACCAGGCCTGTTGTGGGCAGCCAGTGTCTGTATGGTTCTGGTACCAGGTCTGTTGTGGGCAGCCAGTGTCTGTATGGTCCTGGTACCAGGTCTGTTGTGGGCAGCCAGTGTCTGTATGGTCCTGGTAACAGGTCTGTTGTGAGCAGCCAGTGTCTGTATGGTCCTGGTACCAGGTCTGTTGTGAGCAGCCAGTGTCTGTATGGTCCTGGTACCAGGTCTGTTGTGGGCAGCCAGTGTCTGTATGGTCCTGGTAACAGGTCTGTTGTGAGCAGCCAGTGTCTGTATGGTCCTGGTACCAGGCCTGTTGTGAGCAGCCAGTGTCTGTATGGTCCTGGTACCAGGCCTGTTGTGGGCAGCCAGTGTCTGTATGGTCCTGGTACCAGGTCTGTTGTGAGCAGCCAGTGTCTGTATGGTCCTGGTACCAGGTCTGTTGTGAGCAGCCAGTGTCTGTATGGTCCTGGTACCAGGTCTGTTGTGAGCAGCCAGTGTCTGTATGGTCCTGGTAACAGGTCTGTGTTCAATTCTCCAGCTATGTCCAAGAGTGTACGGTAAATGTTCTATTGTGTGTTGCAGCTATGTCCAGAGTGCCTGTAAGATCTTCAAGGCTGCGGAGGAGTGTCGTCTGGATGGAGACGAGGAGAAGGCCTATGTTCTCTACATGAAATACCTAACGGTTTATGATCTCATCAAGAAGAGGCCCGACTTCAAGCAGCAACAGGTACCAACCGTGGTCCATTAGTTCCCCCCCCCGTACCAAGATGTAGCCTTGTCAAAAACAAGTGTTTATATGGACACGTTCAGGTTATAAACCCTCCCTGTTCTTCCATTTGGTCCCTAGTAAATACGACCCATGTTTTGCTACTCAGACCACAGAGAGGGTTCAAGCCATAGGATATGTCTTAAAGGAGACTGGGAGCTCCCATCTCCCCATGTATTCAGTGGTTTTTCACACTGTAGGAAAGGAATGGGGGGCGCAGCATGTAGAGGGTACAACAGGTGGGAAGTAGTGGGTGAAGAGGGATTCAACACCATGCCGACATGGGCTATGTGCTTGTAGACTGCAGAACTAGTGATGAGCCACACTCCCACACAGGACTGTTATGATACTGGCCATAGTGAGGGCTCAAACCATACAAGGAAAAGGCTTCCTACTGTGATGGCACGGTCTATTGATTTTCTGATTGGTTATAGAATGGTACTGTCTTAGTCGAAGTGGATGCTGCAGGTGTCACGTTAACGATCAATACTAAAGGTACTTGATTTTCGCTGACTGTCATTCTGTTTGTCAATGACACAGTGTATTGATTTTGGCTAGCTGTTTCTTCTGTTGTTGAGACCGCTGTCATCTGAGGCACCTTTCCTCTCTGTTGTCCCAGGAGTTTTTCCTGTCCCTGCTGGGGCCCACCAGCTTTAAAAAAGCCATAGAGGAAGCCGAGAAGCTCTCTGAAAGCCTTAAACTCAGGTTGGTGCCCTGGCTTCTGTGTTGTCCTCATCATTTATTCACAGACATTACGCTGACTTTGTGCACTTTGTACTGAGTGTTACTAAATCAACTGGTATTCTGTTGGCATAGGTTTTAGCTGAACTTCAATAGCCCTGAATGGCTGAAGGAGACTATTGGCTTTGCCAAAGATGGAGATACAGCCTAATGTTTCTACAGGTTATTGTCTCTGTTTTCCTGTGTGTGTGTGTTTAGGTACGAGGAAGTCGAGGTTCGCAAAAAACTTGAGGAGAAAGAGCGACAAGAGGAGAAGAAGAGGAGGGAGGATAAGGTGGAGAAAGATGGAGGGAGGGCATCTCCGAAAGGAGGGAAAGAGATCAAGAAGGTAGGTCCCTAAATGATGAATGATGACGAGGACACAAAACCTCTGACGAAGGCTGTGAGGTCGATACATAAGCTTAGATAAGCAAGTGGTACTGGAAAAGGAAGTGTCCGGGTTGGTCTTTTCTGTTAGGTCATGATATAATGGTTCACACATCAGTGTTTTTCCTATGCAGATGACACAGATGAAAGTGGATCCATTTATTCATTTAAAAACAATGTTTGGATCAAAAGGTTAATGTTTATTACACTGTAATAAATAGATTGTGATCCGCTTGAATTATCTCCAGTAATGTGTTCGATTGTTAAATATAAATACATATGATATAAACACCTGAAGGACGCCTTAACAAATCAGAGTTTAGTGAAACCCTGGTGAAGCATGTTTCTGTTCTGTGTGTTATTGAGGTGAATGTTGACACCCTCCCCTGTCAGCACCAGTTGTGGTCGACACCCTCCCCTGTCAGCACCAGTTGTGGTCGACACCCTCCCTGTCAGCACCAGTTGTGGTCGACACCCTCCCTGTCAGCACCAGTTGTGGTCGACACCCTCCCTGTCAGCACCAGTTGTGGTCGACACCCTCCCCTGTCAGCACCAGTTGTGGTCGACACCCTCCCTGTCAGCACCAGTTGTGGTCGACACCCTCCCCTGTCAGCACCAGTTGTGGTCGACACCCTCCCTGTCAGCACCAGTTGTGGTCGACACCCTCCCTGTCAGCACCAGTTGTGGTCGACACCCTCCCCTGTCAGCACCAGTTGTGGTCGACACCCTCCCCTGTCAGCACCAGTTGTGGTCGACACCCTCCCTGTCAGCACCAGTTGTGGTCGACACCCTCCCCTGTCAGCACCAGTTGTGGTCGACACCCTCCCCTGTCAGCACCAGTTGTTGTGGTTGAGAGTTGGTCCTTTAAGATGCTGTGGTCTCAGTTGTAATGTTCTGTGTTCTAGGTCAAAGAGCAGAAGGAGTTGAAAAATGGACCTTCAATAGGTGAGGATGGTAACCAGCAAACTGACTGAAATGCTTTTTTTAAAGTTTAAGAAGTTGAGGTAATACGAAGTTATGACATGAATATAAGCTGTTACACAACAGGTGGATGTTTATGGAGAAATCAATATTTTTTTTATCCCTTCCCTCCCTCCGTACCTCCCTCTCTCCCTCCCTCCGTACCTCCCTCTCTCCCTCCCTCCGTACCTCCCTCTCTCCCTCCCTCCGTACCTCCCTCTCTCCCTCCCTCCGTACCTCCCTCTCTCCCTCCCTCCGTACCTCCCTCTCTCCCTCCCTCCGTACCTCCCTCTCTCCCTCCCTCCGTACCTCCCTCTCTCCCTCCGTTCCTCCCTCTCTCCCTCCCTCCGTTCCTCCCTCTCTCCCTCCCTCCGTTCCTCCCTCTCTCCCTCCCTCCGTTCCTCCCTCTCTCCCTCCCTCCCTCTCTCCCTCCCTCCCTCTCTCCCTCCCTCCCTCTCTCCCTCCCTCCGTACCTCCCTCCCTCCCTCCGTACCTCCCTCCCTCCCTCCGTACCTCCCTCTCTCCCTCCGTACCTCCCTCTCTCCCCCTCCCTCCGTTCCTCCCTCTCTCCCTCCCTCCCTCCCTCCGTTACTCCCTCCCTCTCTCCCTCCCTCTCTCCCTCCGTTCCTCCCTCTCTCCCTCCCTCCGTACCTACCTACCTCCCCCCCCCTCTGTACCTACCTACCTACCTCCCTCCGTACGTACCTCCGTACCTACCTACCTCCCTACCTCCCTCCCTCCGTACCTACCTATCTCCCTACCTCCCTCCGTACCTACCTACCTCCCTCCCTCCGTACCTACCTCCCTCCGTACGTACCTACCTCCCTCCGTACCTACCTCCCTCCCTCCGTACCTCCCTCCCTCCCTCCCTCCGTACCTCCCTCCCTCCCTCCGTACCTCCCTCCCTCCCTCCCCCGTACCTCCCTCCCTCCGTACCTTCCTCCGTACCTACCTCCCTCCGTACCTACCTCCCTCCGTACCTCCCTCCCTCTGTACCTACCTCCCTCCCTCCGTACCTACCTCCCTCCGTACCTACCTACCTCCCTCCCTCTGTACCTACCTCCCTCCCTCCGTACCTACCTTCCTACCTCCCTCTGTACCTACCTCCCTCCCTCCGTACCTACCTTCCTACCTCCCTCCGTACCTACCTTCCTACCTCCCTCTGTACCTACCTCCCTCCCTCTGTACCTACCTCCCTCCCTCTGTACCTACCTCCCTCCCTCTGTACCTACCTCCCTCCCTCCGTACCTACCTTCCTACCTCCCTCCGTACCTACCTCCCTCCGTACCTACCTTCCTACCTCCCTCCGTACCTACCTCCCTCCGTACCTACCTTCCTACCTCCCTCCGTACCTACCTCCCTCCGTACCTACCTTCCTACCTCCCTCCCTCCATACCTACCTACCTCCCTCCGTACGTACCTCCGTACCTACCTACCTCCCTCCCTCCCTCCGTACCTACCTCCCTCCCTCTGTACCTACCTCCCTCCCTCTGTACCTACCTCCCTCCCTCTGTACCTCCTCCCTCCCTCTGTACCTACCTCCCTCCCTACCTTCCTACCTCCCTCCGTACCTCCCTTCCTACCTCCCTCCATACCTCCCTCCGTACCTCCGTACCTACCTACCTCCCTCTGTACCTACCTCACTCCATACCTACCTCCCCCCCTCTGTACCTACCTCCCTCCCTACCTTCCTACCTCCCTCCGTACCTCCCTTCCTACCTCCCTCCATACCTCCCTCCGTACCTCCGTACCTACCTACCTCCCTCTGTACCTACCTCCCTCCATACCTACCTCCCCCCCTCTGTACCTACCTCCCTCCCTACCTTCCTACCTCCCTCTGTACCTACCTCCCTCCATACCTACCTCCCCCCCTCTGTACCTACCTCCCTAGCTGCGGTGCCAGCAGGAGGGATCACAGCAGAGGGGTTGTTCAAGATGATGAGGGACCAGGCCATTACGGTCATTGTGATGGACGCCCGCTGCCTCCGAGACTTCCAGGACTCACAGATCCAGGTCCCCACCCAGACTGTCATCAGTGTCCCAGAGGAGGCTATTAACCCTGGGTACGGAGGGAGCAATGGATGGAGGGTTGTTACATGTATGGTTGATCCAGGTCTCCACTCTGACCATGCCCAAATAAATGTATTAAAAAATACTAATAAACACCACGGGCTTCAAGCTGTCTTCTCTGGGGCCACATTCAGCCCGTGGGCCGTGTGTTGTGCACCCCTGCTCAAGGGTAACAGGTCATTATTCTGTTCCCACAGCATCACAGTGAACCAGATAGAGGCCAATCTACCTGCTGCATCCAGAGAGACGTGGAAGAGACGGGGGTTCGTAGATTACATCATCCTACTGGACTGGTTCAGCTCTGTTACTGACCTCAAACTGGGAACCACCTTACAAAGCCTCAAAGATGCTCTCTACAAGGTAACATAACATAGGAATGTGTGTTCCCTGCAATGTTTCCTCAGTCAGTGTGTTTCCATTGAGGTAATGTGTGTTTCCATTGAGGTAATGTGTTCTTCACAGTGGGACAGTACCACTATCCTGCGTAGTGAGCCCATGGTCCTGGAGGGAGGCTATGAGAGCTGGCTCCTCTTCTACCCCATGTACACATCCAACGCCAAAGTCAGACCGCCCCGAACACACAACTACAGCACCCTCCCACAGCGTGAGTAACCATTACCCTAACCTTAACCCTCACCCTAACCCCCTGAACACACAGCTACAGCACCCTCCCACAGCGTGAGTACCCCTTAACCATTACCCTAACCTTAACCCTCACCCTAACCCCCTGAACACACAGCTACAGCACCCTTCCACAGTATGAGTACCCCTTAACCATTACCCTAACCCTCACCCTAACCCCCCGAACACACAGCTATTTTTCTCCTGGTGTAATTGAACCCAGGGTAGGGTAGTAGACTGTGTGTACAGGGGGACGAAAAAGTATGTGAACCCTTTGGTCATAAAATTTGATCTGATCTTCATCTGAGTCACAACAATAGACAAACAGTGTGCTTAAACTAATAACACACAAACTCATGTCATTTTCATGCCATTTCCAGCTACAATAGTCATTTACAACATTGACAATGTCTACACTGTATTTCTGATCAATTTGATGTTATTTTAATGGACAGAAAAGTAGCTTTTCTTTCAAAAACAAGGACATTTCTAAGTGACCCCAAACTTTTGAATGGTAGTGTACATATTCTCATTCACCCCTTTAGATTGTGTGTATAAAGTAGTTGTTGGGGAATTGTTAGATTACTTGTTAGATATTACTGCACTGTCAGAACTAGAAGCACAAGCATTTCGCTACACTCGCATTAACATCTGTTAACCATGTGTATGTGACCAATAACATCTGCTAACCATGTGTATGTGACCAATAACATCTGCTAACCATGTGTATGTGACCAATAACATCTGCTAACCATGTGACCAATAACATCTGCTGACCATGTGTATGTGACCAATAACATCTGCTAACCATGTGTATGTGACCAATAACCTCTACTAACCATGTGTATGTGACCAATAACATCTGCTAACCATGTGTATGTGACCAATAACATCTGTTAACCATGTGTATGTGACCAATAACATCTGCTAACCATGTGTATGTGACCAATAACATCTGCTAACCATGTGTATGTGACCAATAACCTCTACTAACCATGTGTATGTGACCAATAACCTCTGCTAACCATGTGTATGTGACCAATAACATCTGCTAACCATGTGTATGTGACCAATAACATCTGCTAACCATGTGTATGTGACCAATAACATGTGATTTGGTTTAGACCTCTGTTGGATTCAGTTAGAGAGCCAAACCATGACTTCAGTAGTACTTCATGTAGTAGTTATTGTAGCATTACTTGTTCATGTTTTCTGTTGAGCAGTGAACTTCAGCTACCCGTCACTGGAGGAGCCCAAACCTCCAACCCCCCCTCCCCCCGAGCCGGACCCTGAACCCCAGGCTCCCCCTGCCTCCCTGGGTAGCGTACAGGTGAACGGTGCCCCCCTGGAGGATCTGACCCCCTCCCACCCTGAGACCCCCTCCACATGGACGGAGGCAGACGCCACAGACTCACCCCACACAGGGCCCACTCAGCCTGGAGTAGACCAGAGCAAGAAGGACCCTGGAGCCGGTCCAGGGACACCCAGCCAGCCTGGAGGGACAGGCAAGCACACCCCACAGGTAACTGCACAAGCTCATGCATTTGTTTGTTTTTATCATTCATTCAATTAATATTTAGCTTTTAAATATATTAAAAGGATAGTTTACCAAAATCACAAGATGACATTGGTTTCATTACCCTGTAAGCAGTCTATGGACAAGGTATGACAGCAATCCACAATTTTGGTTTGGTTTCAAGTCATAGTATCCTTTATTTGAATTTTTCACACATCCAAAGCATCTATAAGTAACTGATGAGCTACACAATCCATTTTAGATACTTTAGGTTGATTTGGACATGTGTGAAAAATGGTCATGTATTAGGTACCATGGCTTGCATTGGATTTGTGACACATTATAAAACAATAGCGTTTGAAAACAGTGCCAGGGAAACTAAACTAAATCATGGATCACTCTCATACCTTTATAGACTGCTTACAGGGTAAGGAAACCAGTTGTCATTTGGGTAAACTATCCCTTCAAATATATTTCAAGAGAACGTCACAATGAGATATTGGTAGCATTTTCCTAGTTCTCAATAGTTAAGAAAGACGGTGTTAATGTCACCACTTTCATTTCTGCTTTTTATTGTTCTTCAAATGTCTAATTAAAAGCTCAATCATCCCTGTTTGTTACCCCCTCCTCCCGTTCCTCGCTTCCCCAGATTGACCGTACCAAGAAGCCATCAGTCAGAGTCTCAGACGGGTCTAAACCCCCCCTGGATGCCCTCCCCAGGGACCTGCCCCCCTCCTCCCAGAATGGCCCGTCTGTACCCCAACCCAACCGCTCGGTCAAACCGGCCTTTGACCCGTCAGTCCCGCTGACGGACGAGGAACGCGGTCAGATCCACACGGAGACGGCTGCTCTGATGGAGAAGGCCCGGAGAGAGCAGGAACAACGCAAACAGGAACGCCGCACCGAGGAGGAGTGGAGAGAGCGGGAACGCCGGGAGAACCAGGAGAAGGAAAATGAGGAGCTGGAGAAGAAGAGGAGGAAGGAGGAAGAGAACAGGACTCAGGAGAGGAAGAGGTTGGAGAGACAGAAGGCAGAGGAGGAGAAGGAGAACGGGGTTCGGGAGGAGCGAGAGAAGAGGGGGAAGGAGCAAAGGGAGGATATGCCGACGAACGGTGCTTCTCTGGACTCGCCAGCTCCCAGCCGTATCGTCACTGACATTAAGGTCAGTGTCTCTGTCTGTCTGTGGCTGCGTTCCGATTCTCTACCCTTCTCATAGAAGGCGTTCACTCATGTCATTTAAAAGCATTGGTTCGGTGCACGCATGGGAGGAGGGAGTTTCCACCATATTCCTCACACCAGTCCTTTTAAAACCATGAGGAGTGAACACTTTGAGAGAATTATTTTATACATTTTTTATTATATATTTTTTTTCTCCCCAATTTCACGGTATCCAATTAGGAGTTAGTCTTGTCTCATCACTGCAACTCCTGTGCGTCCTCCGAAACACAACCCAACCAAGCCGCACTGACTCTTGACACAATGTCCGTTTAACCTGGAAGCCAGCCGCACCAATGTGTCGGAGGAAACACCGTACACCTGGTGACCGTGTCAGTGTGCACTGCGCCCAGCCCGCCACCAGAGTCACTAGTGCGCGATGAGACAAGGACATCCCTGCCGGCCAAACCCTCCCCTAACCCGGACGACGCTAGGCCAGTTATTCTCCCGGTCGTGGCCGGCTGCGACAGAGCCTGGATTTGAACCCAGAATCTCAAGTGGCACAGCTAACACTGCAATGCAGTGCCTTGGACCACTGCGCCACTCCGGAGGCCAGTGTCTGTCAATGTTATACCCTGACTACACCGCTTGCATCGCAAAATACATTTAGAAATCTATGTTATTCAATTATTGCACCCACACTGCTCGCGCGTGTCAACGAGCGTCTGCATTGCCAAGGGCTAAAATAGAAGTCAGTTCTATTTGTGACGCAGATCGCGCTGCAAGTCCTGCCTCTCCCATCTCCTCATTGGTTTATAGAAGCAGGTACCCACGTGCCATCTCCTCGTTGGTTATACCCACGTGGGTGATTGAAAGACGAACTGTGTTGCCGGTTGTGGTAATACTATGAAAGTTTAGATGCCATCACCATTTAAGTTCAAAGATGAAAAATCCTGGAAGGAGGAGAGATGACTAGGAATGATTCAGTTGACCGTTTTATGTGTGGATTAATTGTCGGAGTAGAGGACCTTTTTCAGGAAAATATACAACTCAATGTTTATGTCCCAGGACAAATTAACTAGCAACATCAAGCTAGCTAAATAGGACAAACAGCTAGCAAGTGCAAGCTAACTAGCTAAATTGCCATAAATGTTTAATGCTTTTCGATCTGTCCCCAAATTAATGTAATTGGTTCAGAGTTTGTTTTGATATTTTAACCTGAGTGTCGTGGTCGCGTTTGGTGTAGGGGGACAAAATACATTTATGCACGATGGCGCGCACGCGTAGCTAAATTGGGTTTCGTGTTAGTGTGTCACCTTTATTTATACAGGTACGTCAATTAAGAACAGATTCTTATTTACAATGACCTGTCAAACACATCAATACACAACAATTACTCTATACACATCAATTACACTATACACATCTAAACTCAGCAAAAAAAGAAACTTCCTCTCACTGTCAACTGTGTTTTATTTTTTATTTTCAAAATCAAAAGTAACAGTCAGTATCTGGTGTGGCCACCAGCTGCATTAAGTACTGCAGTGCATCTCCTCCTCATGGACTGCACCAGATTTGCCCGTTCTGGCTGTGAGATGTTTCCCCACTCTTCCACCAAGGCACGTGCAAGTTCCCGGACATTTCTGGGGTTAATGGCCCATGCCCTCACCCTCCGATCCAACAGGTCCCAGACGTGCTCAATGGTATTGAGATCCGGGCTCTTCGCTGGCCATGGCAGAACATTGACATTCCTGTCTTGCAGGAAATCACGCACAGAACGAGCAGTATGTCTGGTGGCATTTGTCATGCTGGAGGGTCATGTCAGGATGAGCCTGCAGGAAGGGTACCACATGAGGGAGGAGGATGTCTTCCCTGTAAAGTACAGCTTTAGGATTGCATGCGATGACAACAAGCTCAGTTCGATGATGCTGTGACACACCACCCCAGACCATGACGGACCCTCCACCTCCAAATCGATCCCGCTCCAGAGTACATCGATCCCGCTCCAGAGTACAGGCCTCGGTGTAACGCTCATTCCTTCGACGATAAACGCGAATCCGCTCACCTCTGAGACAAAACCGCGACTCGTCGTGTGAAGAGCACTTTTTGCCTTCCTGTCTGGTCCAGCGACGGTGGGTTTGTGCCCATAGGCGACGTTGTTGCCGGTGATATCTGGTGGGGACCTGCCTTACAACAGGCCTACAAGCCCTCAGTCCAGCCTCTCTCAGCCTATTGCGGACAGTCTGAGCACTGATGGAGGGATTGTGCGTTCCTGGTGTAACTCGGGCAGTTGTTGTTGCCATCCTGTACCTGTCTCGCTGGTGTGATGTTCGGATGTACTGATCCTGTGCAGGTGTTGTTACACGTGGTCTGCCACTGCGAGGACGGTCAGCTGTCCGTCCTGTCTCCCTGTAGCGCTGTCTTAGGCGTCTCACAGTACAGACATTGCAATTTATTGCCCTGGCCACATCTGCAGTCCTCATGCCTCCTTGCAGCATGCCTAAGGCACGTTCACGCAGATGAGCAGGGACCCTGGGCATCTTTCTTTTGGTGTTTTTCAGTCAGTAGAAAGGCCTCTTTAGTGTCCTACGTTTTCATAACTGTGACCTTAATTGCCTACCGTCTGTAAGCTGTTAGTGTCTTAACAACCATTCCACAGGTGCATGTTCATTAATTGTTTATGGTTCATTGAACAAGAAATACATTGTAGACATTGGCCAACATCCCAGAGTCGCCTTGTCACTGTTGACATTGAGACTGTTGTTTTGCGGGTACTGTTTAATGAAGCTGTCAGTTGAGGACTTGTGAGGCATCTGTTTCTCAAACTAGACACTCTAATGCACTTGTTCTCTTGCTCTGATTTGCAACGGGGCCTCCCACTCCTCTTTCTATTCTGGTTAGAGCCAGTTTGCGCTGTTCTGTGAAGGGAGTAGTACACAGCGTTGTACAAGATCTTCAGTTTCTTGGCAATTTCTCGCATGGAATAGCCTTTTTTTCTCAGAACAAGAATAGACTGATGAGTTTCAGAAGAAAGTGCTTTGTTTCTGGCCATTTTGATCCAAACCCACAAATGCTGATGCTCCAGATACTCAGCTATTCTAAAGAAGGACAGTTTTATTGCTTCTTTAATCAGGTCAACAGTTTTCAGCTGTGCTAACATAATTGCAAAAGGGTTTTCTAATGATCAATTAGCCTTTTAAAATGATAAACTTGGATTAGCAAACACAACGTGCCATTGGAACATAGGAGTGATGGTTGCTGATAATGGGCCTCTGTACACCTATGTAGATATTCCATTTCCAGGTACAATAGTCATTTACAACATTAACAATGTCTTCACTGTATTTCTGATCAATTTGATGTTATTTTATTCTTTCAAAAAGGACATTTCGAAGTGACCCCAAACTTTTGAACAGTAGTTTATCTACAGTTGAAATCGGAAGTTTACATACACTTAGGTTGAAGTCATTCAACCACTCCACAAATTTCTTGTTAACAAACTATAGTTTTGGCAATTTGGTTAGGACATGTACTTTGTGCATGACACAAGTCATTTTTCCAACAATTTCCCACAATAAGTTGGGTGAATTTTGGCCCATTCCTCCTGACAGAGCTGGTGTAACTGAGTCAGGTTTCTAGGCCTCCTTGCTCGCACACGCTTTTTCAGTTCTGCCCACAAATTTTCTGTAGGATTGTGGTCAGGGCTTTGTGATGGCCACTCCAATACCTTGACTTCGTTGTCTTTAAGCCATTTTGCCACAACTTTGGAAGTATGCTTGGGGTCATTGTCCATTTGGAAGACCCATTTGCGACCAAGCTTTAACTTCCTGACTGATGTCTTGAGATGTTAGTTCAATATATCCACATAATTTTCCTGCCTCGTGATGCCATCTATTTTGTGAAGTGCACCAGTCCCTCCTGCAGAAAAGCACCCCCACAACATGATGCTGCCACCCCCATGCTTCACGGTTGGTATGGTGTTTCTCAAGGATGAACCAGACTTATGGAGGTCTACAATTTTTTTTCTGAGGTCTTGGCTGATTTCTTTTTGATTTTCCCATGATGTCAAGCAAAGAGGCACTGAGTTTGAAGGTAGGCCTTGAAATACATCCACAGGTACACCTCCAATTGACTCAAACTATGTCAATTAGTCTATCAGAAGCTTCTAAAGCCATGACATCATTTTCTGGAATTTTCCAAGCTGTTTAAAGGCACAGTCAACTTAGTGAATGTAAACTTCTGACCCACTGGAATTGTGATACAGTGAAAATCTGTCTGTAAACAATTGTTGGAAAAATTACGTGTCATGCACAAAGTCGATGTCCTAACCGACTTGCCAAAACTGTAGTTTGTTAACAAGAAATTTGTGGAGTGGTTGAAAAACGAGTTTTAATGACTCCACCCTTAGTGTATGTAAACTTCCGATTTCAAATGTATACACATCAATTACACCATACAAATCAATTACACTATACACATTTATATACACGTCAATTACACTATACACATTTATATATACGTCAATTACACTACACAACATTTACACTATACACGTCAATTACACTAGACACATCTATATACACATCAATTACACTATACACATCTCTATGCACATCAATTACACTATACACATCTCTATGCACATCAATTACACATCAATTACACTATAAACATTTATATACACATCAATTACACTATAAACATCTATTTACACATCAATTACACTATACACATCAATTACACATCAATTACACTATACACATTTATATACACATCAATTACACTATACACATCTATTTACACATCAATTACACTATACACATCTATATACACATCAAGTACACATCAATTACACTATAAACATCTATTTACACATCAATTACACTATACACATTTATATACACGTCAATTACACTACACAACATTTACACTATACACATCAATTACACTAGACACATCTATATACACATCAATTACACTATACACATCTCTATGCACATCAATTACACTATGCACATCAATTACACTAGACACATCTATATACACATCTATTTACACATCAATTACACTATACACATCTATATACACTCAACACAAAAAGCAAAACCCAATCCTATGAAACCACCACATTGTTCAGTAGAAGGCCCTCTAACATCCGCCTGAATCACCCTGGAGGCACCAACTCCACCAACTTCAACGACTTTTGGAGATCATTCCACATGAGAGGCGACAAAAAACTAAAAGCAGATTTGCGTAACTCGGTGGAGATTGATCTCCAGGGTTAGCCATCCCTGAGTCCAGGTCTGGTAACTTGTACGTTCTGAAGGTATCCAATGAGGTAAGGTATGGCGGGAGTTTATGCAAGAGGGCGTTATAGCCAAAAAGAGCACAATACATCAAACTACGAGACTTCCTGGAGGGCCAGCCTACTTTCTCCGTCTGTCTGTGGCAGTGAGTCTCTGTTTCTGTGATGCTGAAAGAGACACTAAACATCTAACCATTTCTCCCAGTCTCTACTGTACCTTTCCAGCCCAACACCAGTAAGCCCATCCCATAGCCAACCCATCTCTTAATATAAACCCCATCCATCCATCTCACCCGTCTGATAATATCCACAATTTAATACTATCCATTAGCCACCAGTTAGTAAGTAAACTGTCCCCAATGACCAGCGGAAATCTGATAAGCCCATCCCATGTGTAACCCATATCCTACTACAGTGGTTCTCAAACTCTCCTCGAATCCCCCAGCTGGTCCAAACCTCTCCTCATGGACCCCCAGCCGGTCCAAACCTCTCCTCATGGACCCCCAGCCGGTCCAAACCTCTCCTCATGGACCCCCAGCCGGTCCAAACCTCTCCTCATGGACCCCCAGCCGGTCCAAACCTCTCCTCGGGGACCCCCAGCCGGTCCAAACCTCTCCTCGGGGACCCCCAGCCGGTCCAAACCTCTCCTCATGGACCCCCAGCCGGTTGATGTATTTGATCTATTCCAGAACTAGCACACATGATTCAACTTGTCAACCAATCATCAAGCCCTTGACTAGGCGAATCAATCATCAGGCCCGACGCCTAGGTGAATCAGTCATCAGGCCCTTGACTAGGTGAATCAATCATCAGGCCCTTGACTAGGGGAATCAGTCATCAGTCCCTTGACTAGGCGAATCAGTCATCAGGCCCTTGACTAGGCGAATCAGTCATCAGGCCCTTGACTAGGCGAATCAGTCATCAGGCCCTTGACTAGGCGAATCAATCATCAGGCCCTTGACTAGGTGAATCAGTCATCAGGCCCTTGACTAGGCGAATCAGTCATCAGGCCCTTGACTAGGCGAATCAATCATCAGGCCCTTGACTAGGCGAATCAATCATCAGGCCCTTGACCTGGCGAATCAATCATCAGGCCCTTGACCTGGCGAATCAATCATCAGGCCCTTGACCTGGCGAATCAGGTGAGATAGTTCAGGGTTACAACACATTTGTGAAACACCTGGGGAGTTCCTGAGGAGAGATTTGGAGAACCACTGTCCTAATATACAGCCCATCAATCTCACTGGTACCCATAAAGCTAATCTGCATAGTCAAATGATGTGAGCTGCACTGTGTTGTGTCCCTCCCAAACCCCAGGCTCCCTCCCCCCTGAAGCTTAGTGGTGATGTAAAGAGGAGCCGTCAGCCTGGGATGTTAAAGCATAGAACAGTTGATGACTATGTCATACCCAAGGTATATAATCAACACTCTAAACCACCACATCATTATGGCATGTTGTTGTTTTGCAAAAAGCTTCAGTATTTTTTACATTTATTTATTAGTTATTTCCGCATCCAGAGTGCATGTTCTCGACCGCTCTTGGAAATGGTGGGACACAAATGGCACTTGGGACATTTGATCCCCAAGTTTGCGAATTTTTTTTTTTTTCTTTTCTTTATTGTTTTGTTCTACCATCGCCTGCCGGGAACATTCTAGTGAAGCAACAGGAGAACCCTGCATTTAAATACTACCGCTAGCTACCCCCCTTTGTCTGGGCAGAATTCTCCTTACATTGGCTGCACTCTATACACTGTGTGTGTGTAACATGTGTAATGTATGTAATGTGTGTGTTGTCCCACAGCGGGAGCTACTAACCAGAGCCAGGAGTGAGGAGATGGGGAGGAGTGTACCAGGCCTGCCTGTTGGCTGGATGAAGGTAAAACAAACACTAAACTCACATATCAAACTATTTCACCTTTTAGTTTCTTGATGTTTAAAGAGAATTGCTAAGTAGCCAGCAAGGGGAAAGCATTGAAGTGTACATATTCTATCAGTGTAATGGTTAACTACATCGCATGCAAATACCATGGAGAATGTTTTCACACACAACCATCAGTTGTGAGAAAAAGAAAATGGAGAATGAAAGACGCTCTCCCCTCTCCTCTCTCCCCTCTCCTCTCTATCCTCTCTCCTCTATCCTCTCTCCCCTCTCCTCTCTATCCTCTCTCCCCTCTCCACTCTATCCTCTCTCCCCTCTCCTCTCTCCCCTCTCCTCTCTATCCTCTCTCCCCTCTCCTCTCTCTCCTCTCTCTCCTCTCTCTCCTCTCTATCCTCTCTATCCTCTCTCTCCTCTCTCTCCTCTCTATCCTCTCTCTCCTCTCCTCTCTCCTCTCTCCCCTCTCCTCTCTATCCTCTCTCTCCTCTCCTCTCTATCCTCTCTCTCCTCTCCATCCTCTCTCCCTCTCCACTCTACCCTCTCTCCCATCTCCTCTCTCCCCTCTCTCCCCTCTCCTCTCTATCCTCTCTCCTCTATCCTCTCTCCCCTCTCCTCTCTATCCTCTCTCCCCTCTCCTCTCTATCCTCTCTCCTCTCTCCCCTCTCCTCTCTCCCCTCTCCTCTCTCCCCTCTCCTCTCTATCCTCTCTCCCCTCTCCTCTCTATCCTCTCTCTCCTCTCTCTCCTCTCTATCCTCTCTCTCCTCTCCTCTCTCTCCTCTCCTCTCTATCCTCTCCACTCTATCCTCTCTCCCGTCCCCTCTCTCCCCTCTCCTCTCTCCCCTCTCTCCCCTCTCCTCTCTCCCCCCTCTCCCCTCTCCTCTCTCCCCTCTCTCCCCTATCCTCTCTCCCCTCTCCACTCTATCCTCTCTCCCCTCTCCACTCTATCCTCTCCTCTCTCCCCTCTCCTCTCTCCCCTCTCCTCTCTATCCTCTCTCTCCTCTCCTCTCTATCCTCTCTCTCCTCTCCTCTCTATCCTCTCTCCCCTCTCCTCTCTCCCCTCTCCTCTCTCCCCTCTCCTCTCTCCCCTCTCCTCTCTATCCTCTCTCCTCTCTATCCTCTCTCCCCTCTCCTCTCTATCCTCTCTATCCTCTCTCCCCTCTCCTCTCTATCCTCTCTATCCTCTCTCCCCTCTCCTCTCTATCTTCTCTATCCTCTCCTCTCTATCCTCTCCTCTCTATCCTCTCTCCCCTCTCCTCTCTATCCTCTCTCCCCTCTCCTCTCTATCCTCTCTCCCCTCTCCTCTCTCTCCTCTCTATCCTCTCTCCTCTCTATCCTCTCTATCCTCTCTCCCCTCTCCTCTCTATCCTCTCTCCACCAGTTCTTGGACACGGTAACCGGTACCTACCGTTACTACCATTCCCCAACCAACCGGGTGCACCGCTACCCCCCTGAGGTCAGCGTGCCCCAGACGCCCCCCTCCACCCCTCCTCCGGCCAAACAGAAGCAGCCCCGCCCCGCTGAGCCAGACCAGACCATGGACCGCGACCAGGAGCAGTCCAAACTGAAACGTTCCTACTCTTCTCCAGACATCAGCCAGGACCTGAGGGAGGAGGGGCTAAAGAAGGTTACCGCCCCTATAACTGCAGCCACGCGCCCAACCTTTAACAGGGAGACCAAGTAGGTGACATCATCGTCACATGGATGGGCCTGGTCAATATATAGGTTTCACTCACTCAGATTAAGCCTACTACTGGACTAAAAAGCTGTTTTTCAATGACAAATATGTTTTTAAGTCCTGGGGTGTATTCATTAGTTGGATTCCGTTGCAAAGCATTTTGTCTGTTACAAAACGTTTTGCAACGGAAACCGTTTACCGTTTTACTCTAGGAATCAAACGGAAGCCAACAGAGAGAACCGAACGAAATGGGGAGGGACCTAGCTGAATTTGTCCAATCGAAACAGTTTCCGTCACAAAATGTTTTGCAACAGACAACGTTTTGCAATGGGATCTGACTAATGAATACACCCCTGGGGTTAAAATCAACCCTTGGACTAAATTGCATTTAAATGTTTCTAGATCATTTGGATTCATGGATATGATGAAAAATACTATTGGATTATGACAAAACTTGATTTAAAAGGTTTGAGTCTCCATAAGTATTTAATCCACATTTCTGGATGAAAGTTGATGACGTCACAGTAGCTATCTGTTTTATAATCCAGTTTATTTGACTGTACTGTTTGTAACTTGTCACTGCCATCCCTCCCCCAGACCATCCACTGCTACCGTCTACACCAAGGTGGAGATCGCCCGTCCGTCTGCGGCTAAGATCCGAAACCTGAACCCTGTGTTCGGCGGTCTGGGCGCCTCGCTCACCGGTCTGCGTAACCTAGGTAACACCTGCTACATGAACTCCATCCTGCAGTGTCTCTGCAACACACCGGCCATGGTTGACTACTTCAACAAGAACCTCTATCAGGAGGATATCAACAGGTCAGTCATGTAGTGGTAATGATAATGTAGTAATGATAATGTAGTGATTTATAATGCAACACACCGGCCATGGTTGACTACTTCAACAAGAACCTCTATCAGGAGGATATCAACAGGTCAGTCATGTAGTGGTAATGATAATGTAGTAATGATAATGTAGTGATTTATAATGCAACACACCGGCCATGGTTGACTACTTCAACAAGAACCTCTATCAGGAGGATATCAACTGGTCAGTCATGTAGTGGTAATGATAATGTAGTAATGATAATGTAGTGATTTATAATGTCTCTCTCTGCCTGTCTCTCGCGCTCTCTCTCTCTATCTCTCCCCCCCGACAGGGCTAATGTCCTGGGTCACCGAGGCGAGGTAGCAGAGGAGTTTGGTGTGATCATGAAGGCTCTGTGGTCAGGCCTGTATAAGTGTATCAGCCCCCGCGACTTTAAGTTCACAATAGGGAAGATCAATGAATCCTTCTCTGGCCACGAACAGCAGGACTCCCAGGAGCTGCTGCTCTTCCTTATGGACGGACTCCACGAGGACCTCAACAAGGTAGGGAGACTGGAGAGCGAGCAGGAGAAACGTGATTAACAAGGAAAATAGTTTGAAGAATACCTAGTGCCTCCAAAGTTACATAGTAGGGTAGAATTCCGGAATGGAACAATGACAACTCCTGTCAAATGGGCCTAGTTAAAGCTGAGCTGGAGTTGACTACAATAGTAATTATATTGCAAAGTGGTCCTCTGTGGCCCGGTGCCGCGGTCCTCTGTGGCCCGGCGGGGTAGAGCATGGCGCTTACAATGCCAGGATCGTGGGTGCGATTCCCGGTACCACCCATATGTCAAATGAATGCTGGATGACTGTAAGTTGCTTTGGATAAAAGCCTATGTTAAATGGCATATATAATATTATTAAAGCTAACTTGTAATTTCTGGAGATGTCAGTGCCGTTGCTGATCCGTTGGAAATATAAAAGCACATTCTATCTTTTGGATATAAAAGCCTTTTTGAGTACATCACACGTTCAGCTTTAAAATGGTGAAGGGAGTTGTGTTGAGGCGAGTTGTATTGAGGCGAGTTGTATTGAGGCGAGTTGTGTTGAGGCGAGTTGTGTTGAGGCGAGTTGTATTGAGGCGAGTTGTATTGAGGCGAGTTGTATTGAGGCGAGTTGTACTGAGGCGAGTTGTGTTGAGGCGAGTTGTATTGAGGCGAGTTGTGTTGAGGCGAGTTGTATTGAGGCGAGTTGTGTTGCGGCGAGTTGTGTTGCGGCGAGTTGTATTGCGGCTAGTTGTATTGCGGCTAGTTGTATTGCGGCGAGTTGTATTGCGGCGAGTTGTATTGCGGCGAGTTGTATTGCGGCGAGTTGTATTGAGGCGAGTTGTATTGACGTGAATTGTGTTGAGTCTGGTTGTATTGATGTGAATTGTGTTGAGTCTAGTTGTATTGATGTGAATTGTGTTGAGGCTGGTTGTATTGATGTGAATTGTGTTGAGGCTGGTTGTATTGATGTGAATTGTGTTGAGTCTAGTTGTATTGATGTGAATTGTGTTGAGTCTAGTTGTATTGATGTGAATTGTGTTGAGTCTGGTTGTATTGATGTGAATTGTGTTGAGTCTAGTTGTATTGATGTGAATTGTGTTGAGGCTGGTTGTGTTGATGTGAATTGTGTTGAGGCTGGTTGTATTGATGTGAATTGTGTTGAGTCTGGTTGTGTTGAGGCTGGTTGTGTTGATGTGAATTGTGTTGAGGCTGGTTGTGTTTCTCCACCTGTCCTCTTTCTGAAGGTTGCTAACCGTAAGTGCTACACGGAGGAGGAGAATGACGATCTGGACGACCAGCGGGCTGCTGACCAGGCCTGGAGCAAACACAAGCTGCTCAACGAATCTATCATCGTAGCGCTGTTCCAGGGACAGTTTAAGAGCACAGTTCAGTGTCTCACCTGCCACAGGAAGTCCCGCACCTTCGAGACCTTTATGTACCTGACCCTGCCGCTGGCCTCCACCAACAAGTGTTCCCTGCAGGTAAGACAACACGCCTGTTTACACATACGGCTCGTTCTTCCAAATGAAAACCTTTTTTCTGTCCCTTTTTAATATTTTAAGTAGAAATTGGTCGGAAATGTAGCATTTTAAAAGCCTGTTATATTAAATTAAGTGCCCATATGGGAAATTCTATAAATATATAATGTATATTTTTTTATATGAATAAAGGCTAGCTAAAGTGCCACAATTCAGCATTTTGACATGTCCCTCTGTGCATCCTTCTGACTGCCAGGAAGATTTTAACCCAGTTAATTTCACCATCATTGTAAAGCCCTGGTTATTCTGTTGCTTTGACAGTCATTTCTGAACATTATTCATTTCATGTGATTCATCTAATACCATGAAATGTCTGTCCCTCATTTGAACATTTCTGTCTGATTTTAGGATGAAATTGTCAAGCCTGTTATGTTTTAGTTGTAACCTAATGTAGCAGGCGGAGCCACCTGAGCAGAGTCCCCACACCTGCTTTTCAGGGGGAAAGGAAACCAGGCTGGAAACAAGATGTTTCTGGGGGTGTTTCTGGCACTTTTACTGTAGTCATTAGTTTTAATTGAACCTCTTGAGATGGAAAACTGTGTTTTTTTAGGAAGGTGAACATGTGCTCTTTATGACGATGTTAAAATGAGGTGAAATAAGAAACAAAATGAAGTCACACTACACGAGGTGTACACACACACACACACACACACACCCCTTTGAGACCATCATGTACCTCTCTGCTGCTGGCTTCAACCAATAAGGGATTCCCATAGGTTAGGAGACACACGCGCGTGTGTGTGTAGATGCACGTGTATACACACAGACATACACACATTCACACACTTGCAACCAACACTGCCTCAACGACCAAAATGTTATGTTTGATACGTAATACAATGTGTAACCAACCCTCTCCTCTGTTAGGCTTGTCTACTGTCCTACTGTGTTCCAGGACTGTCTGAAGTCTACTGTCCTACTATGTTCCAGGACTGTCTGAAGTCTACTGTCCTACTGTGTTCCAGGACTGTCTGAAGTCTACTGTCCTACTATGTTCCAGGACTGTCTGAAGTCTACTGTCCTACTGTGTTCCAGGACTGTCTGAAGTCTACTGTCCTACTGTGTTCCAGGACTGTCTGAAGTCTACTGTCCTACTGTGTTCCAGGACTGTCTGAAGCCTACTGTCCTACTGTGTTCCAGGACTGTCTGAAGTCTACTGTCCTACTGTGTTCCAGGACTGTCTGAAGCTGTCTAATCTAACCATGTCTTACTGTGTGTTCCAGGACTGTCTGAAGCTGTCTAATCTAACCATGTCTTACTGTGTGTTCCAGGACTGTCTGAAGCTGTCTAATCTAACCATGTCTTACTGTGTTCCAGGACTGTCTGAAGCTGTCTAATCTAACCATGTCTTACTGTGTGTTCCAGGACTGTCTGAAGCTGTCTAATCTAACCATGTCTTACTGTGTTCCAGGACTGTCTGAAGCTGTCTAATCTAACCATGTCTTACTGTGTTTCAGGACTGTCTGAAGCTGTCTAATCTAACCATGTCTTACTGTGTGTTCCAGGACTGTCTGAAGCTGTCTAATCTAACCATGTCTTACTGTGTTCCAGGACTGTCTGAAGCTGTCTAATCTAACCATGTCCTACTGTGTTCCAGGACTGTCTGAAGCTGTCTAATCTAACCATGTCTTACTGTGTGTTCCAGGACTGTCTGAAGCTGTCTAATCTAACCATGTCTTACTGTGTTCCAGGACTGTCTGAAGCTGTCTAATCGTACCATGTCTTACTGTGTGTTCCAGGACTGTCTGAAGCTGTCTAATCGTACCATGTCTTACTGTGTTCCAGGACTGTCTGAAGCTGTCTAATCGTACCATGTCTTACTGTGTGTTCCAGGACTGTCTGAAGCTGTCTAATCGTACCATGTCTTACTGTGTTCCAGGACTGTCTGAAGCTGTCTAATCGTACCATGTCTTACTGTGTGTTCCAGGACTGTCTGAAGCTGTCTAATCGTACCATGTCTTACTGTGTTCCAGGACTGTCTGAAGCTGTCTAATCGTACCATGTCTTACTGTGTGTTCCAGGACTGTCTGAAGCTGTCTAATCTAACCATGTCCTACTGTGTTCCAGGACTGTCTGAAGCTGTCTAATCTAACCATGTCTTACTGTGTTCCAGGACTGTCTGAAGCTGTCTAATCTAACCATGTCTTACTGTGTTCCAGGACTGTCTGAAGCTGTCTAATCTAACCATGTCTTACTGTGTTCCAGGACTGTCTGAAGCTGTCTAATCGTACCATGTCTTACTGTGTTCCAGGACTGTCTGAAGCTGTTTTCTAAGGAGGAGAAGCTGACCGACCAGAACAAGGTGTTCTGTCGACACTGTAAAGCTCTCAGAGACTCCATCAAGAAACTGGAGATCTGGAAGGTCCCGCCCATCATACTGGTTCACCTTAAACGGTACCTACTTACAACACCGTGTGCATTTGAAATGACACGATGACCAAGACACACACACACACACACACACACACACCGATAACAATGTGTATTAACCCCAGTACTGCCGTCTCTTGTAGGTTCTCGTACGAGGGCCGTTGGAAGCAGAAGCTGCAGACGACAGTAGACTTCCCTCTGGAGAATCTAGACCTCAGTCAGTATGTCATCGGACCCAGAGCCAGCCTCAAGAGATACAACCTGTTTGGAGTGTCTGTAAGTACTATTAGCACCAGCCTGGAAACATTGCAGTCAAATACTGTGCGTCTTCTGGTCCTGTGTGGCTCAGTTGGTAGAGCATGGGTCTTGTAACGACAGGGTCGTGGGTTCTCCCAGTGGCCACTCATACCAAAATGTATGCCCCCATCAACTACTGTCGCTTTGGATAAAAGCCTTTGGTAAATTACATGCGCTATATATACTAAAGTATGTGGACACCCCTTCAAATTGGTGGATTCTGCTATTTCAGCCGCACCCGTTGCTGACAGGTGTATAAAATCGAGTACACAGCCACGCAAGCTCCATAGACAAACATTGGCAGTAGAATGGCCTTACTGAAGAGGTCAGTGACTTTCAACGTGGCACCGTCATAGGATGCTACCTTTCCAACAAGTCAGTTCGTCAAATTTCTGCCCTAATAGAACTGTCCCGGTCAACTGTTATTTCTGTTATTGTGAAGTGGAAACGTCTAGGAGCATCAACGGCTCAACCGCAAAGTGGGAGGCCACAAGCTCACAGAACGGGACCGGTGAGTGCTGAAGCACGTAGCGCATAAAAATGGTCTGTCCTCGGATTGCAACTCTCACTACCAAGTTCCAAACTGCCTCTGGAAGCAACGTCAGCACACTAAAAAGTTTGTCAGGATCTTCATGAAATGGGTTTCCATGGCCGAGCAGCCGCACATAAGCTTAAAATCACCACGGGCAATGCCAAGCGTCGGCTGGAGTGGTGTAAAGCTCACCACCATTGGACTCTGGAGCAGTGGAAACGCGTTCTCTGGAGTGAGGAATCACGCTTCACCATCTGGCAGTCTGACGGATGAATCTGGGTTTGGCGTATGCCAGGAGAACGCTACCTGCCCAAATTCACAGTGCCAACTGTAAAGTTTGGTGTAGGAGAAATAATGGTCTGGGGCTGTTTTTCATGGTTGGGGCCCTTAGTTCCAGTGAAGGGAAATCTTAACGCTACAGCATACAATGACTTTCTAGACTAGAGACTGTGCTTCCAACTTTGTGGCAACAGTTTGGGGAAGGCCCTTTCCTGTTTCAGCATGACAATGCCCCCTTGCACAAAGCGAGGTCCATACAGAAATGGTTTGTCAAGATCTGTGTGGAAGTACTTGACTGGCCTGCACAGAGCCCTGACCTCAACCCTCAACCTCAAATCACTCACATGTCACCAGCAAAGCACCACCACACCACCTCCTCCATGCTTCACGGTGGAGATCATCCGTTCACCTATTCTGCGTCTCACAAAGACTAGGCTGTTGGAACCAAAAATCTCACATTTCTACCCATCAGACCAAAGGACAGATATCCACGGGTCTAATGTCCATTGCTCATGTTTCTTGGCCCAAGCAAGTCTTTTCTTCTTATTGGTGTCCTTCAGTAGTGGTTTCTTTGCGGCAAAGCCAATAAGGCCTGATTCACGCAGTCTCCTCTGAACAGTTGATGTTGAGATGTCTGTTACTTGAAATCTGTGAAGCATTTATTTGGGCTGCAATCTGAGGCTGGTAACTCTAATGAACTCTGGGTCTTCCTTTCCTGTGGCGGTCCTCATGAGAGCCAGTTTCATCATAGCGCTTGAGGGTTTTGCGACTGCACTTGAAGAAACTGTCAAAGTTCTTGAAATTTTCTGTATTGACTGACCTTCATGTCTTAAAGTAATGATGGACTGTCGTTTCTCTTTGCTTATTTGAGCTGTTCTTGCCATAATATGGACTTGGTCTTTTACCAATTAGAGCTACCTTCTGTATACCGCCCCTACCTTGTCACAACACAACTGATTGGCTCAAACGCATTAAGAAGGACAGAAATTCCACAAATTAACTTTTAATAACAAGACACACCTGTTAATTGAAATGCATTCCAGGTGACTACCTCATGAAGCTGATTGAGAGAATGCCAAGAGTGTGCAAATCTGTTATCAAGGGTGGATACTTTGAAGAATATCAAATAGAAAATATATTTTGATTTGTTTAGCACTTTTTTGGTTACTACATGATTCCATATGTGCTATTTCATGGTTTTGATGTCTTCACTATTATTATACAATGTAGAAAATAGTAAAAATAAAGAAGAACCCTTGACTCAGGAGGTGTGTCCAACAAACAAACAGGCCGTTAACCCTCTGTGTCCTTCCCTTCTGTAACAGAACCATTATGGCGGTCTGGATGGGGGTCACTACACAGCCTACTGTAAGAACGCCATGAAACAGCGCTGGTACAAGTTTGACGACCACGAGGTCTCTGAAATCTCCACCTCCACTGTCAAGTCCTCCGCAGCGTACATCTTCTTCTTCTCCTCCCTGTGAGGGCAGAGCTGCAACACTGCTAGGAGCTATGAGGCTACATAAAGGCTAGCTAACATGCAGGCTGCTTTGACTCAGCTTCCTCTGCTGGTGGGAGAAAGGAACTGAACTGGTGATGTTTTTGTTAACTGAACTGAACTGCCAGGGGCCATACTTGTGAACTTTTGCTTAGACCATGGTTTAAACCATTAGTCTAAAATGGCTAGCTGCTAGCTTTTTCTCTCAGGCCAACCTGGCCAAATTAGCCCCGATGCTAATTAGCCACGATGCTTAGGCCAGCTAAGCAGATGATTATATCCGATAACAAATCAACCTATCAGATAACTTAGAGCCACCATCCAATCACATTTGTTCATTAGGTAAATTTGCTTCCAACTGATTGGTTTAATTTGTTACCCATGGTCTAAGTGGAGTTTCCCCAATATATTTTTTGCATGATGCTTCCTTGACTAGGCAAGTGACATCATCAAAAATGACGGTTTTCGCATATATGATGAAGTTCCATGTTTTTGCTTATCCATTCAACACACATCCATGTACTTTTCAATTAAAAAAAGTAGGATTATATTGTAACTTTTGTTCTTCATACATTGTCAAAGGCGCTGACTCTCGTGGTGTTGTCAAATAGCAGTAATTTACCACTGCTTGTCTGGGGTGGTGGCGTGATCTACTCCATGGCGGCTGTTCTGAATACCATTGGGAGCAAGATTTGTTTTTAAGGAGGAAAATTATGATCTAAGCAAAAGTTCACTAGTATGGCCGTGCAAGGTTTGGTGGTTTTGGATAACTGAACTGGCTAGGTTTGGTGGTTTTGGTAGACTGAACTGACAGGTTGAAATGTGGATATGTGGAAAGAGATGGACATACTGTAGTGTGTGGTGGAAGGGTGGGTTAGTGACTGGGTGTGTGCAGGAAAGGGAGAGACGCAGGCACTCCAATGCTTCAACTCATAGAGGACTCAACAGCTGTTAAAACACAGTCTATTCATATTAAACCAGAGTGTAGGGAGAGGGTTCCCTGTTCTAATCACTGCAACTTAAAACCCTGTTCTTAACACAGCAACGTTGTAATTCTGCTAGTTCTGGGTTTCAGTTGAGTCTGTGTGGAGTGGACGGACTTTTGTTAGTATACACAGACCTTATTTAAGCTTCCATGTACTGTGAATCTTCTAGTGAAGAGTATAGGGACGTTTAGTTAGGGAGAGTGACGTTTAGTTAGGGAGAGGGACGTATAGGGACGTTTAGTTAGGGAGAGGGACGTATAGGGATGTTTAGTTAGGGAGAGTGACGTATAGGGACGTTTAGTTAGGGAGAGGGACGTATAGGGACGTTTAGTTAGGGAGAGGGACGTATAGGGACGTTTAGTTAGGGAGAGGGACGTATAGGGACGTTTAGTTAGGGAGAGGGACGTATAGGGACGTTTAGTTAGGGAGAGGGACGTATAGGGACGTTTAGTTAGGGAGAGGGACGTATAGGGACGTTTAGTTAGGGAGAGGGACGTATAGGGACGTTTAGTTAGGGAGAGGGACGTATAGGGACGTTTAGTTAGGGAGAGTGGACGTATAGGGACGTTTAGTTAGGGAGAGGGACGTATAGGGACGTTTAGTTAGGGAGAGTGACGTATAGGGACGTTTAGTTAGGGAGAGTGACGTATAGGGACGTTTAGTTAGGGAGAGGGACGTATAGGGACGTTTAGTTAGGGAGAGTGACGTATAGGGACGTTTAGTTAGGGAGAGGGACGTATAGGGACGTTTAGTTAGGGAGAGGGACGTATAGGGACGTTTAGTTAGGGAGAGGGACGTATAGGGACGTTTAGTTAGGGAGAGGGACGTTTAGTGTGACGTACAGTGCCTTCGGAAAGTTTTCAGACCCCTTGACTTTTTTCCACATTTTATTATGTTACAGCAAATGTGTTCAATAGTTTTTTTCTCATTAATCTACACACAATACCCCATAATGACAAAGCAAAAACAGGTTTTTATAAATGTTTGCTAATTTATTCTAAATAAAAAAACTGATATCACATTTACATAAGTATTCAGACCCTTTACTCAGTGCTTTGTTGAAGCACCTTTGGCAGCGATTACAGCATCAAGTCTTCTTGGGTATAACGCTACAAGCTTGGCACACCTGTATTTGGGGAGTTTCTCCCATTCTTCTCTGCAGAACCTCTCAAGCTCTGTCAGGTTGGGTGGGGAGCGTTGCTGCACAGCTATTTTCAGGTCTCTCCAGATATGTTCAATCAGATTCAAGGCTCTGGCTGTGCCACTCACGGACATTTAGAGACTTGTCCAGAAGCCACTACTGCGTTGTCTTCGCTGTGTACTTAGGGTCGTTGTCCTATTGGAAGGTGAACCTTTGCCCCAGTCTGAGGTCCTGAATGCTCTGGAACAGGTTTTCATTAAGGATCTCTCTGTACTTTGCTCCGTTCATGTTTGCATTGATCCTGACTAGTCTCCCAGTCCCTGCCGCTGAAAAACATCCCCACAGCATGATGCTGCCACCACCATGCTTCACCATAGAGATTGTGCCAGGTTTCCTCCAGACGTGACGCTTGGCATTCAGGCCAGAGAATCTTGTTTCTCATGGTCTGATGAGAAACAAGCGGGCTGTCATGTTGTCTTTTACTAAGGAGTGGCTTCCGTCTGGCCACCCTACCATAAACGCCTGATTGGTGGTATGCTACAGAGATGGTTGTCCTTCCGGATGGTTCTCCCATCTCCACAGAGGAACTCTAGAGCTCTGTCAGAGTGACTATCGGGTTCTTGGTCACCTAAATAAAGTATTTCTGTTTTTTATTTGTAATAAATTTGCCAAAAATTCTAAAAACCTGTTTTTGCTTTGTTCTAATGGTGTATGGTGTGTAGATTGCTGTTTTAATTTAATACATTTTAGAATATGGCTGTACTGTGACAATGTGGAAAAAGGAAAGGGGTCTGAGTACTTTCCCAATGCACTGTATTTGGACGTTTCCTTAGGTAGAGTGACTTATCTGTACATACAGTAACATTAACAGCTTTCTGCTGATGTTGCACATGCAACACTAAACACATGGTGCCGAGGGGGATTCTCCTCTTCTATTTAAACTCACAAATGATCCTTTAATTTTCTCCTTTAGAGAGAATCAGCTGGCATGATTGATGACTAACTATTTGATAAAGGAGTAGTCTAAACTACATACTTAGGGTGTATCCCAAATAGCACCTTATCCCCTATAAAGAGCACACCTTTTGACAGGGCCCTGGGTTAAAAGAAGTGCACTTTTATAGGGAATAGGGAATCATTTGAGACTCGGCCTTCTCCTGGTGAGGTGTTGAGATGTTTTTGGTGTGCCCTAAGAGTAGAGGTTTAAAAACAGTTCCCTTCACAGCGCACTGCTTTTTGGCACCGGTCTTCAGATGAACTCATTGTTTAGGGAGTTCTTGCTGGTTTTATGCTGGCCACATTCTATGAAAACCAACAGCACAATGCACTTGTGGTGTTTGTATAAAACACATACATTCATTCAAATCTACCAACTGACTTTTGATTTGTAGCAAATGGCACCCTATTACCTAAATAGTGCACTACTTTTGACCAGGACCCTATTCCCTAAATAGTGCACTACTTTTGACCAGGACCCTATTCCCTAAATAGTGCACTACTTTTGACCAGGGCCCATAGGGTAGTGCACTATTAAGGGAATGGGGTGCACACGTAGCCTTTTGTGACCGATTGAAAATGGTTGAGCCTGATACTGAGACATAAGTCATTAGGCCTAATCAATAATGTAATCTATCAGTGTAATTTTACTACCCTGGAAAATAACCTCTTCAGTGTACACTAGTCTACTGTACTCTCTTGCTATTAAAAAATGTGTTTTCATCTAAAATACAGGACTTTACCTTCAATACCAATGTTAAGGAGATCTATAATCAATACATGACTTTACCTTCAATACCAATGTTAAGGAGATCTATAATCTATACATGACTTTACCTTCAATACCAATGTTAAGGAGATCTATAATCTATACATGACTTTACCTTCAATACCAATGTTAAGGAGATCTATAATCTATACATGTATAGGTTAAGCCGTATCAGTTAAATAAAGGTAAAAATGAAAAAAATACAATCTGGTTGTTTTGACAACGGTAGCTGATTATTTGTGATATGTTGATCTTCTGTTGTCTTTTTTTCAACTTTGTCCTGGAATAAGCACTAATTTTCAAGTGGGGATGTAAACTCAGCAAAAAAAAGAAACGTCCTCTCACTGTCAACTGTGTTTATTTTCAGCAAACTTAACATGTGTAAATATTTGTATGAACATAAGATTCAACAACTGAGGCATAAACTGAACAAGTTCCACAGACATGTGACTAACAGAAATGGAATAATTTGTCCATGAACAAAGTGGGGGGTCAAAATCAAAAGTAACAGTCAGTATCTGGTATGGCCACCAGCTGCATTAAGCACTGCAGTGCATCTCATCATGGACTGCACCAGATTTGCCAGTTCTTGCTGTGAGATGTTACCCCACTCTTCCACCAAGGCACCTGCAAGTTCCCGGACATTTCTGGGGGGAATGGCCCTAGCCCTCATCCTCCGATCCAACAGGTCCCAGACGTGCTCAATGGGATTGAGATCCGGGCTCTTCGCTGGCCATGGCAGAACACTGACATTCCTGTCTTGCACGAAATCACACACAGAACGAGCAGTATGGCTGGTGGCATTGTCATGCCGGAGGGTCATGTCAGGATGAGCCTGCAGGAAGGGTACCACATGAGGGAGGAGGATATCTTCCCTGTAACGCACAGTGTTGGGATTGCCTGCGATGACAGCAAGTTCAGTCCGATGATGCTGTGACACACCGCCCCAGACCATGACGGACCCTCCACCTCCAAATCGATCCCGCTCCAGAGTACAGGCCTCGGTGTAACGCTCATTCCTTCGATGATAAACGCGAATCCGACGATCACCCCTGGTGAGACAAAACCGCTACTCGTCGTGTGAAGAGCACTTTTTGCCTGTCTTGTCTGGTCCAGCGACGGTGGGTTTGTGCCCATAGGCGACGTTGTTGCCGGTGATGTCTGGTGAGGACCTGCCATACAACAGGCCTACAATCCCTCAGTCCAGCCTCTCTCAGCCTATTGCGGACAGTCTGAGCACTGATGGGGGTATTGTGCGTTCCTGGTGTAACTCGGGCAGTTGTTGTTGCCATCCTGTACCTGTCCCGCAGGTGTGATGTTCGGATGTACCGATCTTGTGCAGGTGTTGTTACACGTGGTCTGCCACTGCGAGGAGGATCAGCTGTCCGTCCTGTCTCCCTGTTGCGCTGTCTTAGGCATGTCACAGTACAGACATTGCAATTTATTGCCCTGGCCACATCTGCAGTCCTCATGCCTCCTTGCAGCATGCCTAAGGCACATTCACGCAGATGAGCAGGGACCCTGGGCATCTTTCTTTTGATGTTTTTCAGAGTCAGTAGAAAGGCCTCTTTAGTGTCCTAAGTTTTCATAACTATGACCTTAATTGCCTACCGTCTTTTAGCTGTTAGTGTCTTAACGACCGTTCCACAGGTGCATGTTCATTAATTGTTTATGGTTCATTGAACAAGCATGGGAAACAGTGTTTAAACCCTTTACAATGAAGATCTGTGAAGTTATTTGGATTTTTTACGAATTACTTTAAAAGACAGGGTCCTGAAAAAGTGCCGTTTCTTTTTTTGCTGAGTTTATGTACGCCTATGATTTTGACATTTTTAAAACATGTCTCGAGCTGAGTTACTGTTTTTCTCACTGTGTTGGGCTGTCTGGGGGTTAGAGACTGTTCTCTGTGTTGGCCTGTCTGGGGGTTAGAGACTGTTCTCTCTGTGTTGGGCTGTCTGTGGGGTTAGAGACTGTTCTCTCTGTGTTGGGCTGTCTGGGGGTTAGAGACTGTTCTCTCTGTGTTGGGCTGTCTGGGGGGTTAGAGACTGTTCTCTCTATTGGGCTGTCTGGGGGGTTAGAGACTGTTCTCTCTATTAGGCTGTCTGGGGGTTAGAGACTGTTCTCTCTATTGGGCTGTCTGGGGGTTAGAGACTGTTCTCTCTGTGTTGGGCTGTCTGGGGGGTTAGAGACTGTTCTCTGTATTGGGCTGGCTGGGGGTTAGAGACTGTTCTCTCTGTGTTGGGCTGTCTGAGGGGTTAGAGACTGTTCTCTCTATTGGGCTGGCTGGGGGTTAGAGACTGTTCTCTCTGTGTTGGGCTGTCTGGGGGGTTAGAGACTGTTCTCTCTATTGGGCTGTCTGGGGGTTAGACTGTTCTCTCTGTGTTGGGCTGTCTGGGGGTTAGACTGTTCTCTCTGTGTTGGGCTGTCTGGGGGGTTAGAGACTGTTCTCTCTATTGGGCTGTCTGGGGGTTAGAGACTGTTCTCTCTGTGCTGGGCTGTCTGGGGGTTAGAGACTGTTCTCTCTGTTGGGCTGTCTGGGTGTTAGAGACTGTTCTCTCTATTGGGCTGTCTGGGGGTTAGAGACTGTTCTCTCTATTGGGCTGTCTGGGGGTTAGAGACTGTTCTCTTTGTTTTGGGCTGTCTGGGGGTTAGAGACTGTTCTCTCTGTTGGGCTGTCTGGGGGTTAGAGACTGTTCTCTCTGTGTTGGGCCGTCTGGGGGTTAGAGACTGTTCTCTCTGTGTTGGGCCGTCTGGGGGTTAGAGACTGTTCTCTCTGTGTTGGGCTGTCTGGGGGTTAGAGACTGTTCTCTCTGTGCTGGGCTGTCTGGGGGGTTAGAGACTGTTCTCTCTGTATTGGGCTGTCTGGAGGGTTAGAGACTGTTCTCTCTGTGTTGGGCTGTCTGGGGGTTAGAGACTGTTCTCTCTGTTGGGCTGTCTGGGGGTTAGAGACTGTTCTCTGTGTTAGGCTATCTGGGGTTAGAGACTGTTCTCTCTGTGTTGGGCTGTCTGGGGGTTAGAGACTGTTCTCTCTGTGTTGGGCTGTCTGGGGGGTTAGAGACTGTTCTCTCTGTATTGGGCTGTCTGGGGGATGAGAGCCTGTTCTCTCTGTGTTGGGCTGTCTGGGGGTTAGAGACTGTTCTCTCTGTTGGGCTGTCTGGGGGTTGGAGACTGTTCTCTCTATTGGGCTGTCTGGGGTTTAGAGACTGTTCTCTCTGTGTTGGGTTGTCTGGGGGTTAGAGACTGTTCTCTCTGTGTTGGGTTGTCTGGGGGTTAGAGACTGTTCTCTCTCTGCTGGGCTGTCTGGGGGTTAGAGACTGTTCTTTCTGTGTTGGGTTGTCTGGGGGGTTAGAGACTGTTCTCTCTGTATTGGGTTGTCTGTCTCTTGGGCTGTCTGGGGGTCTAGTTTTAAGCACAACAATCAATATGTAGTTGGGGGGCTGGCTGGGGGAGGTAGAGAAGGGAAGGGGTTACATAACAGTCCCAAGATTGTTACAACATCACCGTGAAAATTTGAGCCAAATGATTTCTAACGCTGAATCCCAAATGGCACCCTATTCCCTATGTAGTGCACAACTTTTGACCAGGACCTTGGCACCCTATTCCCTACATAGTGCACTACTTTTGAACGGAGCCCTTTGGTTGTCTATTGGAACCCTAGGGTGCCATTTGGGATGTATTCTAAAGATAGATCACTCAAGGTAGGTAGAAGTTTCTTCTTACCACAGATCTAGGATCAGGCAACTTTATCCCAAATCCTAACTGTTACCATAAAGGAAACGTAGATAGATCTGAACCTAGGGCAGCGGTTAGCAGCAACATCAACGTCCTCACAGATTGTCTGGAGGAAGCACAAATCACACTTCAGGGCATGTATTGTAGTAGGAGTGCTGATCCTGGATCAGGTCACCCCTCTGCATATAATCTTATGTATTATTATCCAAAAGGCAAAACTGATCAGCACTCTGAGATGCTTAATGAGTACTGGCCCAGTAGCCCTCTAGGGGGAAATTAATAGACGTCTTAAAAGTGACAAAAATAGAGATCACTTAAAATGTCTCTCTGAAAAGCATTTCCTGCCATGAAATCATTCTAATGTATTTCTTATTTTCTTGTGTTGTATGTTGATTGATTTTCTCATTTTCCTTCATTGCTATGAAGTTTCTAATAACACTTGTATTAACCTCAATCATAAAAATGTAGCTATTTATTAAAATGTTCCAAATAAAGCAGACAACCTGTTGTTGCATGTCATTATACCTCTCTGCCACTAGATGGCACTATATCTATTAAATTGGTGCCGTCTGGGTCCCAGTAATATACGTTTGCCATTAAGCAGACACTTTTATCCTAAGTGACTAACAGTCACGCGTGCATACACATTTTTAAGTATGGGTCATCCCGGGATTTGAACCAACTGTCCTGGCTGTTGCAAGCATCATGCTCTTATCAACTGAGCTACAGTGGATCACAGTACTATCTTCCTAGTAGTAGTTTACCTGGGGTGTATTCAGGGACGGGAAACTCTCTTTGACTGTTGCATGTAGAAATAGAATGAATAGATCTGGCACGATTCCCTATCCTGTCTGAAAGACAATCACTTCTGTTCTACTTGATACATTTTCTATCAGGATGTTCCGTAACGTTACATGGTCTGAACAGTTCCATTTTGTGTCTGGGTATCCATGGGAACCTGCTTTCATTCACATTTCATTCATGTTGCCTTGCGTTCATTCATGTTTTATTGAAGAATTACAAAAAACACCCAGAACCCATTTTCTCTCTATGGCCCGCACACTCCAGAGGGTTTCTAATAGTTCACCCAGCTCCTTCTGTAGGTTGGTCTGTAGTCAAGTTCTGGACCCAGCCCCAAGCCCTTCACCCCAATCCCACCTAATTGGGTGGGAGGAAGCTTCACTAAGCCGTTGGACAGCAAAATGGAGCCATCACCTATCCAATTCCCTCAGATCTGCAAACATGAACAGGGTATGGGCTAGACTAGGGGCTGGTTTGGCACTTTGTGGGCTAGCCCTGGGCTCTACCAGTCTGGGTCTTGATCAGAGCCACGGTATGGTTTTGGCCTGTGGTGTGTCAGATATAGGGCATGATGGGTAAGTTGGGCCTGTGGTGTGTCCCAGTTAGAGGATATGCTAGGCCTAGAGCCGTGGTAAGTTGGGCCTGTGGTCGGTCCCAGTTAGAGGATATGCTAGGCCTAGAGCCGTGGTAAATTGGGCCTGTGGTCGGTCCCAGTTAGAGGATATGCTAGGCCTAGAGCCGTGGTAAATTGGGCCTGTGGTCGGTCCCAGTTAGAGGATATGCTAGGCCTAGAGCCGTGGTAAATTGGGCCTGTGGTCGGTCCCAGTTAGAGGATATGCTAGGCCTAGAGCCGTGGTAAATTGGGCCTGTGGTCGGTCCCAGTTAGAGGATATGCTGGGCCTAGAGCCGTGGTAAGTTGGGCCTGTGGTCGGTCCCAGTTAGAGGATATGCTGGGCCTAGAGCCGTGGTAAGTTGTGGAATGAGTAGTGGCTAGGACAGCACGGGTCCTAGTTGGATCCTGGGACTGGGTATGTTTTTGGCCTGTGGTGGGTCAGATCCGGGGTATGGTGTGTCTGTGGTGGGTCAGATCCGGGGTATGGTGGGTCAGATCCGGAGTGTGGTGGGTCTGTGGTGGGTCAGATCCGGGGTATGGTGGGTCAGATCCGGGGTATGGTGGGTCAGATCCGGAGTGTGGTGGGCCTGTGGTGGGTCAGATCCGGAGTGTGGTGGGTCAGATCCAGGTCTGTGGTGGGTCAGATCTGGGGTATGGTGGGTCTGTGGTGGGTCAGATCCGGAGTGTGGTGGGTCAGATCCGGAGTGTGGTGGGTCAGATCCAGGTCTGTGGTGGGTCAGATCTGGGGTATGGTGGGTCTGTGGTGGGTCAGATCCGGAGTGTGGTGGGTCAGATCCAGGTCTGTGGTGGGTCAGATCCAGGTCTGTGGTGGGTCAGATCTGGGGTATGGTGGGTCTGTGGTGGGTCAGATCCAGAGTGTGGTGGGTCAGATCCAGGTCTGTGGTGGGTCAGATCCGGAGTGTGGTGGGTCAGATCCAGGTCTGTGGTGGGTCAGATCTGGGGTATGTTGGGCCTGTGGTGGGTCAGATCCGGAGTGTGGTGGGTCAGATCCAGGTCTGTGGTGGGTCAGATCTGGGGTATGGTGGGCCTGTGGTGGGTCAGATCTGGGGTATGTTGGGCCTGTGGTGGGTCAGATCTGGGGTATGTTGGGCCTGTGGTGGGTCAGATCTGGGGTATGGTGGGTCTGTGGTGGGTCAGATCTGGGGTATGTTGGGTCTGTGTTGGGTCAGATCTGGGGTATGGTGGGTCTGCGTTGGGTCAGATCCGGGCTATGTTGGGCCTGTGGAAGGGCTGATCTGGGGTATGTTGGGCCTGTGGAAGGGCTGATCTGGGGTATGTTGGGCCTGTGGTGGGTCAGATCTGGGGTATGGTGGGCCTGTGGAAGGGCTGATCTGGGGTATGTTGGGCCTGTGGTGGGTCAGATCTGGGGTATGGTGGGCCTGTGGTGGGTCAGATCTGGGGTATGGTGGGCCTGTGGTGGGTCAGATCTGGGGTATGTTGGGCCTGTGGAAGGGCTGACGGCTGTACAGCAGGATGTAGGCGTTAGGAGACTGCACCAAGAAGTCCACCACCTCGCTCACGGCCGTGTCGTCAAAGTGGTGCCAGCTGCTGGACAGGGTACTGTGGCACAGGGCCGTGTAGTGACCCATGTCTAGGTCTCCTGTGTGGTTCTGGAGGGGAGTGAAGACACACCGGTGGATTCATGTGTTCATGGTTGGCTGTGTTTTTCCAGACAGGAGCATCAGGTGTATGTATGTGTCTGTGTAGGAGCGTTCACGTTTGGGTGTAGGTGCATGCGTGTCTTTCTGTGTGGGTGGGCGTATCACAGGAGGCTGGTGGCTCCTTAATTGGGGAGGACAGGCTTGTGGTAATGGCTGGAGCGGAATTGGTGGAATGGTATCAAATTCACATTTCCATGAGTTTGATGCCGTTCCATTTGCTCCGTTCCAGCCATTATAATGAGCTGTCCTCCCCTCAGTGGTGTGTGTGTGTGTGTGTGTGTGTGTGTGTGTGTGTGTGTGTGTGTGTGTGTGTGTGTGTGAGAACAGGAACTCACCACCACTGCGTAGAGAGAGTAGCTGGTGTGATTGGCTGAGGGGCTGGACAGGAAGGGGGTTAGGTCTAAACTGTCCAATGAGAACAACACATTGGTCCTCAACTTCCTCTTCTCACTCCCATGGCAACCAAAACTGTAATGTCACACAGGTTATGTTATTTCTACAGGTTTGTCTCATTGAGATGCATGACAGCAGCAGAGATAAAGCTGATGAACACCTAATGAGGTGTTACATGATTACTGCCATTGACCTCTAGTTAGGGGTTACAGGGACCTCTAGTTAGGGTTACATGGACCTCTAGTTAGGGGTTACAGGGACCTCTAGTTAGGGGTTACATGGACCTCTAGTTAGGGGTTACAGGGACCTCTAGTTAGGGGTTACATGGACCTCTAGTTAGGGGTTACAGGGACCTCTAGTTAGGGGTTACATGGACCTCTAGTTAGGGGTTACAGGGACCTCTAGTTAGGGGTTACAGGGACCTCTAGTTAGGGGTTACAGGGACCTCTAGTTAGGGGTTACAGGGACCTCTAGTTAGGGGTTACAGGGACCTCTAGTTAGGGGTTACAGGGACCTCTAGTTAGGGTTACAGGGACCTCTAGTTAGGGGTTACAGGGACCTCTAGTTAGGGGTTACATGGACCTCTAGTTAGGGGTTACAGGGACCTCTAGTTAGGGGTTACAGGGACCTCTAGTTAGGGGTTACAGGGACCTCTAGTTAGGGGTTACATGTTAATATGGTTAAAACATGGGGATGTGTGAAACCTACTCCTCAGACTGAAGTGTCCCCACTTGCGCCAGCGATAAGCTAGCTTTTCACATGGCGCAGAATGGTAAGACGCTCCAGAAGGGCGGTCACGTGTGCTGATAGCAAGGCAAAAGGCTTTGGTTGGAGCCTCGGTATGAGCAGAATAAGGAGGAAGCGGCACTATAGGGGCGGCAGGTAGCCTAGTGGTTAGAGCGTTGGGCCAGTAACTGAAAGGTTGCTGGATCAAATCCCCGAGCTGACAAGGTAAAAATCTGTAATTCTGCTCCTGAGCAAGGCAGTTCCCTGGGCGCCGAAGACTTGGATGTCGATTATGGCAGCCCCCCCGCACCTCTCTGATTCAGAGGGGTTGGGTTAAATGTGGAAGACACATTTCAGTTGAATGCATTCACTTGTACAACTGACGAGGTATCCCTCTTTCCCACTAAGCAGGCACCGTGCCGTCCTTTACATTAGCACCAATAGCATAGCCATCTAGTGACCAGCGTGGGGAGAGATGGCTTGGCAGCTACCCACCGTTTGAGGTGCAGCACCAGGATCTCAGGTGGTTTGGCCATGCTGGTGAGGACAGCTGTGTCTCTCTTCACTCCACACTCTGGACACAACTTCTGATCTCCACACGTCAACGTACTCTGCTGGAAGAACAGCGACAGGCAGTCCTATAGGAGGGAGAGAGAGAGGGAGGGTTGGGAGAAGAGAGACGTGTGGTTGCTGGCTAGTCTGTATGTTTATGTGTTTAGTCTGTATTTAGTCTGTATTTAGTCTGTATGTGATTAGTCTGTATGTGATTAGTCTGTATGTTTGTATGTGTTTAGTCTGTATGTTTGTATGTGTTTAGTTTATGTTATTAGTCTGTATGTTTGTATGTGATTAGTCTGTATGTGACTAGTCTGTGTATAATTAGTCTGTACGTGTTTAGTCTGAAAGTGTTTAGTCTGTATGTGATTAGTCTGTATGTGATTAGTCTGTATGTTTGTATGTGTTTAGTCTGTATGTGTTTAGTCTGTACGTGTGTACGTGTTTAGTCTGAATGTGTTTAGTCTGTATGTGATTAGTCTGTATGTGATTAGTCTGTATGTTTGTATGTGTTTAGTCTGTATGTGTTTAGTTTGTGTGTTTAGTCTGTATGTGTTTGTTTAGTTTGTATATAATTAGTCTGTTTGTATGTGTTTAGTTTGTATGTGTTTAGTCTATGTGATTAGTCTGTATGTGACTAGTCTGTGTATAATTAGTCTGTATGTGTTTGTTTAGTTTGTATATAATTAGTCTGTGTGTATGTGTTTAGTCTGTATGTGTTTAGTCTGTATGTGTGTATGCGTTTAGTCTGTATGTGATTAGTCTGTATGTGATTAGTTTGTATGTGATTAGCCTGTATGTTTGTATTTGTTTAGTCTGTATGTGTTTAGTCTGTATGTGTTTAGTCTGTATGTGTTTAGTCTGTATGGTTGTATGTGTTTAGTCTGAATGTGTTTAGTCTGTATGTGTTTAGTCTGTACGTGTGTATGTGTTTAGTCTGTATGTGTTAAGTCTGTATGTGTTTAGTCTGTATGTGTTTAGTCTGAACGTGTTTAGTTGGTATGTTTGTATTTGTTAAGTCTGTATGTGTTTAGTCTGTACGTGTGTACGTGTTTAGTCTGAATGTGTTTAGTCTGTATGTCTTTAGTCTGTATGTGTTTAGTCTGTATGTTTGTATGCGTTTAGTCTATGTGTTTAGTCTGTTAGTTTGTATGCGTTTAGTCTGTATGTTTGTATGTTTAGTCTGTATGTGTTTAGTATGTATGTTTGTATGTGTTTAGTCTGTATGTGTTTAGTCTGTATGTGTTTAGTCTGTATGGTTGTATGTGTTTAGTCTGTATGTGTTTAGTCTGTATGTGTTTAGTCTGTATGTGTTTAGTCTGTATGTGTTTAGTCTGTATGGCTGTATGTGTTTAGTCTGTATGTGTTTAGTCTGTATGTGTTTAGTCTGTATGGTTGTATGTGTTTAGTCTGTATGTGTTTAGTCTGTATGTGTTTAGTCTGTATGTGTTTAGTCTGTATGGTTGTATGTGTTTAGTCTGTATGTGTTTAGTCTGTATGTGTTTAGTCTGTATGGTTGTATGTGTTTAGTCTGTATGTGTTTAGTCTGAATGTGTTTAGTCTGAATGTGTTTAGTCTGAATGTGTTTAGTCTGTACGTGTGTACGTGTTTAGTCTGAATGTGTTTAGTCTGAATGTGTTTAGTCTGTATGTGTTTAGTCTGAACGTGTTTAGTCTGTATGTGTTTAGTCTGAATGTGTTTAGTCTGTATGTGTTTAGTCTGAACGTGTTTAGTCTGTATGTGTTTAGTCGGTATGTCTGTATGTGGTCAGTCTGATTGTGGTTAGTTGTACCTGTAGGGAGCACTTGTATGAGTCAAGTGGTATAGGCAGAGACAGGATGGTGAAGACCTGGTTGCTGTGAGAGTGTCCATCGCAGCGCAGACACAGCATCTGGTAGCTGAGTTGTCCCTCGAAGAGACGTGTCACCACCGTAGAATCCCCCGCTGCTGGCGCCGAACTGAGCGACTTCCTGCCCAGACACAACCGCTGGGAAGAACGTGTCTGACGCCTCTCCCCCTTCTGTAGCAAGAGAATCATACATGCACACACACATTGTAGAATAATAGTGAAGACATCAAAACTATGGAACATATGGAATCATGTAGTAACCAAAAAAAGTATTAAACAAATCAAAATATATTTTATATTTGAGATTCTTCAAAGTAGCCACCCTTTGCCTTGATGGTGTGGGGGTGCTTTGCTGGTGATGCTGTCTGTGATTTATTCAAGGCACACTTAACCAGCATGGCTACCACAGCATTCTGCAGGGATACGCTATCCCATCTGGTTTGCGCTTAGTGGGACTTAGTGGGATCATTTGTTTTTCAACAGGACCTCCAGGCTGTGTAAGGGCTATTTGACCAAGAAGGAGAGTGATGGAATGCTGCATCAGATCTCCTGGCCTCCACAATCCCCCGAACTCAACCCAATTGAGATGGTTTGGGATGAGTTGGACCACAGAGTGAAGGAAAAGCAGTCAACAAGTGCTCAACATATGTGAGAACTCCTTCAAGACTGTTGGAAAAGCATTCCATGTGAAGCTGGTTAAAAGAATGCAGTCATCAACGCAAAGGGTGGCTACTTTGAAGAATCTCAAATATAAAATATAAAACACTTTTTTGGTTACTACATGATTCCATGTGTTATTTCATAGTTTTGATGTCTTCACTATTATTCTACAATGTAGAAAATAGTAAAAATAAAGAAAAACCCTTGAATGAGTAGGTGTGTCCAAACTTTTGACTGGTACTGTGTATATATATACACAAAGACACGTGTACACACAAACAGAGACACACACACAAAGGAGAAACACACTGTCTGAATACCAAATCAGCCCCTAGCCCTCATCCCCTAGGCACTTATCCCCTATCTCCTAGACTCTTCTCCCCTATGCCCTAGACACTTATCCACCATCCCCTAGACACTTATCCCCTAGACACCTAGACACTTATCCCCTGACACTTATCCCCTGACACCTATCCCCTGACACCTATCCCCTAGACACTTATCCCCTGACACCTATCCCCTAGACACTTATCCCCTAGACACTTATCCCCTGGACACTTATCCCCTGACACCTATCCCCTGACACCTATCCCCTAGACACTTATCCCCTAAACACTTATCCCCTGACACTTATCCCCTATCCCCTGGACACGTATCCCCTAGACACCTATCCCCTGGACACTTATCCCCTGACACTTATCCCCTATCCCCTAGACACTTATCCCCTGACACTTATCCCCTGGACACTTATCCCCTGGACACCTATCCCCTAGACACCTATCCCCTGGACACTTATCCCCTGACACTTATCCCCTATCCCCTAGACACTTATCCCCTGACACCTATCCCCTGGACACTTATCCCCTGGACACGTATCCCCTGACACCTATCCCCTGGACACTTATCCCCTGGACACCTATCCCCTAGACACCTATCCCCTGGACACTTATCCCCTGACACTTATCCCCTATCCCCTAGACACTTATCCCCTGACACCTATCCCCTGGACACTTATCCCCTGGACACGTATCCCCTGACACTTATCCCCTGGACACGTATCCCCTGACACCTATCCCCTGGACACTTATCCCCTGGACACTTATCCCCTGGACACTTATCCCCTGACACCTATCCCCTGGACACTTATCCCCTGACACCTATCCCCTGACACCTATCCCCTGGACACGTATCCCCTGGACACTTATCCCCTATCCCCTGGACACTTATCCCCTATCCCCTGGACACTTATCCCCTATCCAATGGGTTTTGAGGAGCAGGGAATCAAGAAAGACAATGAGGCAGAGCCTTTGACCGTTTGGATGGAGCTGTGTGGACGGAGCAGTGTGGACGGAGCAGTGTGGACGGAGCAGTGTGGACGGAGCAGTGTGGATGGAGCTGTGTGGTGGCAGGATTGTGTGTGTCTGTGTGTGTGTGTGTGTGTCTGTGTGTGTGTGTGTGTGTGTCTGTGTGTGTGTGTCTGTGTGTACATTCTTCAGGTCGTCATGCAGGGCGTTGAGCAGGAGGAGGAGTAGCTCCTGGGCGTCCTGCTGTGATTGGTTGTTGAACTGGGGGTGCAGGGAGGAGACCAAGGCCCTCACCTCCCCTGGGGAGGTGGAACCCCCCTGACCCTGCCACACCTCCTGTAGGAGTTGCACAAACACCCCCGCTACAGGACTGTTACGCCTGGGGGAGGAGGAGGAGGAGGAGGAGGGAGGAGAAGGGAGAAGAGTGGCATGGGAGGGAGGGAGGAGGAGAGGAAGGAGGAGAGGCATTGGATAATGTAAGTTTCCCCCCATCTAATGTAAAGTGCTTGGAGTACCTGGTTAAAAAGTACTATACAAAATCTAATACAGACAGACAGACAGACAGACAGACAGAGAGACAGACAGGGTCTTACTTGGCCAACTGGGAGCATTTGTGTGAGCTGAGGAGGTGTTCCACCAACGGCACAGTGGAGAAGAGACACTGCAGCACAGCGTTCATGTAGCAGGAGTTACCACTGTTAGCCAGACCACACACCCCCACCAGCCGCCTGTCCTCTCTCTTCCCCTGCTCCCCCTTCACCCTCACCCCCCATCCTGAGCTACACCCCCACTCCTCCATGGGCATCACCTGACCCTGAACACCGCTGGGATTGGCTGCACTGGTGACCAATGAGAAGAGACAGAGAGAAAGAGGTGAAAGGTCAGTGCTGTAGCAGGCAGGTGTCAAGGCTGTGTGCTGAAAAACCTGGGTGGTGAAGTTCAGGGCTTGTGGTGCTCCTTTAAATGCCCAGTCTTTTGTCTCTTTTCACTTTCACTTTTGGGAGATGAAGTAGATACATGCCTGTCTGGTTGTGTTCCTTAAGGTGTCGTCATGCCAGAGACAGCAGAACCAGACAGGCTGAGGCAAACATGGATGGTCTTGGACAATGGTTTCTTCATTCTCTTATATTCTGAGTCCCAAATAGCACCCTATTCCCTATTTAGTGCACAGCTTTTGACCAGGGCCTCTGATCATAATTAGTGCACTAAATAAGGAATAGGGTTCCATTTGAGTCTCAATCTCAGACTCACCCTCAGACAGACAGACAGACAGACAGACAGACAGACTGACCCTCAGACAGACTGACCCTCAGACAGACTGACCCTCAGACAGACTGACCCTCAGACAGACTAACCCTCAGACAGACAGACAGACAAGGACCTGGGACTCATCTCAACTCTGTCTTAACTGTGCCTCTCTGCTCTGTGCCTCTTTCTCCCACTGCTGGGAGTCTGAGACAGTGTTCTGAACTACTCTCAATTCAGACAGATACTCGTGTGTGTGTGTGTGTGTGTGTGTGTGTGTGTGTGTGTGTGTGTGTGTGTGTGTGTGTGTGTGTGTGTGTGTGTGTGTGTGTGTGTGTGTGTGTGTGTGTGTTTGAGAGAGAACTCAGCTAGAAGACAATGTCTTAGCAACCCATCAACACTGACATCAAGCACGGTCTCTTGTGTTTGTCATGTTTTATCATGATCATGCTGTACATCTTCAAACTGCTGTGTACTGGAAATACTAACAAAAACACACTTCCAGGCATTTTGATGAGAAGTTGAATAGGCTAACACCTTGTCTGTCTGGATAGTCAAAGCTATTTAGTTTAAAACAGTTTATTAAAGCAGTCAGTTCTGACCTGAAGTGAACTCACCTCCCATTGGAATCATCCATGTAGCTTCATGGCTTGTAGAGAAGACTTCCCTCTGATACACGACTGACCTTTATGACATCATAGTAATCTAATGCCTCCAAGGCCTCTGTTGATTTGTCCAGGTTCTATATATGACATCATAGTAATCTAAGGCCTCTGTTGATTTGTCCAGGTTCTATATATGACATCATAGTAATCTAAGGCCTCTGTTGATTTGTCCAGGTTCTATATATGACATCATAGTAATCTAAGGCCTCTGTTGATTTGTCTACATTTACATTTACATTTAAGTCATTTAGCAGACGCTCTTATCCAGAGCGACTTACAAAATGGTGCATTCACCTTATGATATCCAGTGGAACAACCACTTTACAATAGTGCATCTAAATATTTTAAGGGGGGGGGGGGTTAGAAGGATTACTTTATCCTATCCTAGGTATTCCTTAAAGAGGTGGGGTTTCAGGTGTCTCCGGAAGGTGGTGATTGACTCCGCTGTCCTGGCGTCGTGAGGGAGCTTGTTCCACCATTGGGGTGCCAGAGCAGCGAACAGTTTTGACTGGGCTGAGCGGGAACTGTGCTTCCTCAGAGGTAGGGGGGCCAGCAGGCCAGTGGTAGATGAACGCAGTGCCCTTGTTTGGGTGTAGGGCCTGATCAGAGCCTGAAGGTATGGAGGTGCCGTTCCCTTCACAGCTCCGTAGGCAATCACCATGGTCTTGTAGCGGATGCGAGCTTCAACTGGAAGCCAGTGGAGAGAGCGGAGGAGCGGGGTGACGTGAGAGAACTTGGGAAGGTTGAACACCAGACGGGCTGCGGCGTTCTGGATGAGTTGTAGGGGTTTAATGGCACAGGCAGGGAGCCCAGCCAACAGCGAGTTGCAGTAATCCAGACGGGAGATGACAAGTGCCTGGATTAGGACCTGCGCCGCTTCCTGTGTGAGGCAGGGTCGTACTCTGCGAATGTTGTAGAGCATGAACCTACAGGATCGGGTCACCGCCTTGATGTTAGTGGAGAACGACAGGGTGTTGTCCAGGATCACGCCAAGGTTCTTAGCACTCTGGGAGGAGGACACAAGGGAGTTGTCAACCGTGATGGCGAGATCATGGAACGGGCAGTCCTTCCCCGGGAGGAAGAGCAGCTCCGTCTTGCCGAGGTTCAGCTTGAGCTGGTGATCCGTCATCCACACTGATATGTCTGACAGACATGCAGAGATGCGATTTGCCGCCTGGTTATCAGAAGGGGGAAAGGAGAAGATTAATTGTGTGTCGTCTGCATAGCAATGATAGGAGAGACCATGTGAGGATATGACAGAGCCAAGTGACTTGGTGTATAGCGAGAATAGGAGAGGGCCTAGAACAGAACCCTGGGGGACACCAGTGGTGAGAGCGCATGGTGCGGAGACAGATTCTCGCCACGCCACCTGGTAGGAGCGACCTGTCAGGTAGGACGCAATCCAAGCGTGGGCCGCGCCGGAGATGCCCAACTCGGAGAGGGTGGAGAGGAGGATCTGATGGTTCACAGTATCAAAGGCAGCAGATAGGTCTAGAAGTATGAGAGCAGAGGAGAGAGAGTTAGCTTTAGCAGTGCGGAGAGCCTCCGTGACACAGAGAAGAGCAGTCTCAGTTGAATGCCCAGTCTTGAAACCTGACTGATTGGGATCAAGAAGGTCATTCTGAGAGAGATAGCAGGAGAGCTGGCCAAGGACGGCACGTTCAAGAGTTTTGGAGAGAAAAGAAAGAAGGGATACTGGTCTGTAGTTGTTGACATCGGAGGGATCAAGTGTAGGTTTTTTCAGAAGGGGTGCAACTCTCGCTCTCTTGAAGACGGAAGGGACGTAGCCAGCGGTCAAGGATGAGTTGATGAGCGAGGTGAGGAAGGGGAGAAGGTCTCCGGAAATGGTCTGGAGAAGAGAGGAGGGGATAGGGTCAAGTGGGCAGGTTGTTGGGCGCCCGGCCGTCACAAGACGCGAGATTTCATCTGGAGAGAGAGGGGAGAAAGAGGTCAAAGCACAGGGTAGGGCAGTGTGAGCAGGACCAGCGGTGTCGTTTGACTTAGCAAACGAGGATCGGATATCGTCAACCTTCTTTTCAAAATGGTTGACGAAGTCATCCGCAGAGAGGGAGGAGGGGGGGGGGGGGGGGAGGAGGATTCAGGAGGGAGGAGAAGGTAGCAAAGAGCTTCCTAGGGTTAGAGGCAGATGCTTGGAATTTAGAGTGGTAGAAAGTGGCTTTAGCAGCAGAGACAGAAGAGGAGAATGTAGAGAGGAGTGAGTGAAAGGATGCCAGGTCCGCAGGGAGGCGAGTTTTCCTCCATTTCCGCTCGGCTGCCCGGAGCCCTGTTCTGTGAGCTCGTAGTGAGTCGTCGAGCCACGGAGCAGGAGGGGAGGACCGAGCCGGCCTGGAGGATAGGGGACAGAGAAAATCAAAGGATGCAGAAAGGGAGGAGAGGAGGGTTGAGGAGGCAGAATCAGGAGATAGGTTGGAGAAGGTTTGAGCAGAAGGAAGAGATGATAGGATGGAAGAGGAGAGAGTAGCGGGAGAGAGAGAGCGAAGGTTGGGACGGCGCAATACCATCCGAGTAGGGGCAGAGTGAGAAGTGTTGGATGAGAGCAAGAGGGAAAAGGATACAAGGTAGTGGTCGGAGATTTGGAGGGGAGTTGCAATGAGATTAGTGGAAGAACAGCATCTAGTAAAGATGAGGTCAAGCGTATTGCCTGCCTTGTGAGTAGGGGGGGAAGGTGAGAGGGTGAGGTCAAAAGAGGAGAGGAGTGGAAAGAAGGAGGCAGAGAGGAATGAGTCAAAGGTAGACGTGGGGAGGTTAAAGTCACCCAGAACTGTGAGAGGTGAGCCATCCTCAGGAAAGGAACTTCGGCGTCAAGCTCATTGATGAACTCTCCAAGGGAACCTGGAGGGCGATAAATGATAAGGATGTTAAGCTTGAAAGGGCTGGTAACTGTGACAGCATGGAATTCAAATGAGGAGATAGACAGATGGGTCAGGGGAGAAAGAGAGAATGTCCACTTGGGAGAGATGAGGATTCCAGTGCCACCACCCCGCTGGCTCGATGCTCTAGGGGTATGCGAGAACACGTGGGCAGACGAAGAGAGAGCAGTAGGAGTAGCAGTGTTATCTGTGGTAATCCATGTTTCCGTCAGCGCCAGGAAGTCTAGGGACTGGAGGGTAGCATAGGCTGAGATGAACTCAGCCTTGTTGGCTGCAGACCGGCAGTTCCAGAGGCTGCCAGAGACCTGGAACTCCACGTGGGTCGTGCACGCTGGGACCACCAGGTTGGAGTGGCAGCGGCCACGCGGTGTGAAGCGTTTGTATGGCCTGTGCAGAGAGGAGAGAACAGGGATCGACAGACACATAGTTGACAAGCTACAGAAGTGTTGTTTCTTGTATTATTGTCTCCTGTGTCTTTAGAGAACTGTTTCACTTTGATATCCTTTTTCTTCTGTAATGATTTTCTCTTTCTTTTCTTCTGTTAACTAGATATTCTTTGTTGTTCTTCGTTAGCTAGCTAGCTTCTTCCAAAAGAGTCCCTAGCAACTGCTTAGCAACTGGTAAACAATTCAGCTAGCTAAGATAACTACAATTTTATGAAAAATAGTTATTTTTCAAAAGCCTATCTTCTTTGTTTGTTGCTTGTTTTTTCTCCTATTCAGTCTTGCAGTTTTCTTGAGCTTTTTTCCGATGTACTTCACTCTAAAAACCATGTAAATTTCAATATTTGTAGGAGCTCATTTTTCAGCTGCTGCTGCTCAAATTGGAGTTCCGGAACACTAAGTCTAGGTTCTATATATGACATCATAGTAATCTAAGACCTCTGTTGATTTGTCCAGGTTCTATATATGACATCATAGTAATCTAAGGCCTCTGTTGATTTGTCCAGGTACTATATATGACATCATAGTAATCTAATGCCTCCAAGGCCTCTGTTGGTTTGTCCAGGTTCTATATATGACATCATAGTAATCTAAGGCCTCTGTTGGTTTGTCCAGGTTCTATATATGACATCATAGTAATCTAAGGCCACTGTTGGTTTGTCCAGGTTCTATACTGTATATGACATCATAGAAATCTAATCTCTAACTCAAAACCAACGTTGTTATTTTCTTATTTTCTTGTATTTGATGGGTTTTCTGATCAATTAGATCAATCAACTATTAATTGATTGCTGTTGAATCTAATCGTCTGTCTTCCTACTACCTGCTTTGGCAACATTGCTGACATAACTGATGAAAGTACAGCAAAGCATCATTCAAAAGGAGAGGCAGAGAGAAACAGGCTAACAATATCTGCAATATCTGCAATATCTATTTTATATCCTGCAACAGCAGGCAAGTCGTCGTGACAACAATCACCCACACAGTGTTCTCTCTGGCACGGCAGCCAGGGACGTCGCAATTACCCACAAGCCTCCAGCACAGCCAGCTCTGCTCTGTTACATAAATCCAATGCAGTTTCATGGTCCCAAATGGCAACCTATTGTCTTTGTACTGCACTACCCAGGCCCAAAGGGCACTATTTATGGCACAGGGAGACATTTGGGACACAGACCATGGCCAGTTATCCACACCAGGCAGAGTAGAATATGTTAATGTGTAGAGAACAAAGCTGTTAGCCTCACTCAGCTCCTAAGTAGAGGCTACAGATACAATGTGTGCTTCCTGTCTCTCTCTCTCTAACCCTCAGGCTATTGATTACCCGTGGTGCTGGTCTGTTTCTGCTACAGAGACATTCCCTTTTTCCCTGTTTCACCAAACAAGCCAAGACGGCAACATAATGTTTTTTAGATGGAGGATCAGTCTGGCACAAAGGCTAGAACCCAGACTAGAATCCAGGCTAGAACCCAGGCTAGAACCCAGGCTAGAATCCAGGCTAGAATCCAGGCTAGAACCCAGGCTAGAACCCAGACTAGAACTCACGCTAGAACCCAGGCTAGAACACAGACTAGAACCCAGATTAGAACCCACGCTAGAACTCACGCTAGAACTCAGGCTAGAACACAGGCAGCCCGCTAGAACACAGGCTAGAACCCAGACTAGAACCCAGGCTAGAACCCAGGCTAGAACCCAGGCTAGAACCCAGGCTAGAACACAGGCTAGAACCCAGGCTAGAACCCAGGCTAGGGCCCAGACTAGAACCTAGGAAAGGGCCCAGGCTTTTGATATCAAATTAAATCAACCAATAATCAAATGTTATTGGTCACGTACACGTGATTAGCAGATTTTTTTGCGGGTGTAGCGAAATGCTTGTTCTTCTATCTCCGATAGTGCAGTAATATCTAAGAAGTAATATCTAACAAATTACACAACATATACCCAATACACACAAATCTAAGTAGGAATCAATTAAGACTATATACATATGGACGAGCGATGTCAGAGCAGAACGGACTAATATACAGTAGAATAGTATAGAAAACAGTATATACATATGAGATGAGTAATCCCAGATATGTAAACATTATTAAGTGAATGAGATAACGTAGAATAGTATAGAAAACAGTATATACATATGAGATGAGTAATCCCAGATATGTAAACATTATTAAGTGAATGAGATAACGTAGAATAGTATAGAATACAGTATATACATATGAGATGAGTAATCCCAGATATGTAAACATTATTAAAGTGACTAGTGTTCCATTCCTTAAAGTGGCCAGTGATTTCTAGTCTATGCCTATAGGCAGCAGCCTCTCTGTGTTAGTGATGGCTGTTTAACAGTCTGATGGCCTTGAAGCTGTTTTTCAGTCTCTCGGTCCCAGCTTTGATGCACCTGTACTGACCTCGCCTTCTGGATGATGGTGGGGTGAACAGGCAGTGGCTCGGGTGGTTGATGTCCTTGATTATCTTTTTGGCCTTCCTGTGACATCAGGTGCTGTAGGTGTCCTGGAGGATGGGTAGTTTGCCCCCGGTAACACGTTGGGCAGACCGCACCACCCTCTGGAGAGCCTGGCAGTTGCGGACGGTGCAGTTTCCGTACCAGGCAGTGATAGGCTAGGGTCGAATAATTTCGAAGGGATTCAGTCTGTTCTGTTCTGCATGGTATCCACACAGTGACAGACTGGGACAAAATAAACGGAGGATAATTTCCGTCATCTAGCCTATCTCACGTAGGAGGAGGCTTTAATGACTGGTCTGAATGCTGCCATGGAACACACCTACACAGTTTGTCCTCGGAAATGCCGCTCGTTCTGCCAAGGTAGCACAGTTGCAGGGACTACAGTTGTGAATAAGCCATATGATTGGTATATAGGCCTACTGCTCTGGTTTGGTGTGAGCATGGAACATGAGGAAAGGAACAGATTGAAGTGATTGGCCACCTATCTGTTCTGATCTCTAATTTATGTTCAATAGTGGTTAGTTTTCCATGACTGTATCATGCCAGAGCCTGCAGACATGTCCACAGTAATGAATCATTAATCTACCACAGATCTAGGATCAGCTTGCCTGCTCTACCATAGATCTAGGATCAGCTTGCCTGCTCTACCATAGATCTAGGATCAGCTTGCCTGCTCTACCATAGATCTAGGATCAGCTTGCCTGCTCTACCACAGATCTAGGATCAGCTTGCCTGCTCTACCATAGATCTAGGATCAGCTTGCCTGCTCTACCACAGATCTAGGATCAGCTTGCCTGCTCTACCACAGATCTAGGATCAGCTTGCCTGCTCTACCATAGATCTAGGATCAGCTTGCCTGCTCTACCACAGATCTAGGATCAGCTTGCCTGCTCTACCATAGATCTAGGATCAGCTTGCCTGCTCTACCATAGATCTAGGATCAGCTTGCCTGGATGGATTTTGGGAAACCCTGCCCTAAGGAACGGCTTGGGGAACACAGCTCCAGTTTAGAAGACCATCATTCAACATGAATGACAGCTAGTCAGAATACAGAACTAATCAAAGTATATTTTCTGGCTCAGTAATGTGTTTCCACGCAGACACACAGGGGACTGCATAGCATTCCATCAAGACAGGAAGTTCCATGAGAGAGTGGAACATTTTGATGTAACTGCTTTTCTTTATGTGATTACATTATGGCTCTAGTGTAGTTTATACCCTGGTGACAATTCATCTTCTAACAGATATGTAAAGTACGTGCTGTAGGAAGAACAGAACATGTAGAGAGGATCATGCCGAGCTTGTTCAGAGTGTGGGAACATACTATGATGTGTGTGTGACCCCTGAGTTTTATACAGTATGTTGTTCTCTCTCTCAATTTTTCAATTCAAGGGGCTTTATTGGCATGGGAAACATATGTTTACATTTCCAAAGCAAGTGAAATGGATAAACAAAAGTGAAATAAACAATAAAAAGTGAACAGTAAATATTACACATACACAAGTTCCAAAAGAATTAAGACATTTCAAATGTCATATTATGTCTATATACATTGTTGTAACAATGTGCAAATAGTTAAAGTACAAAAAGGAAAATAAATAAACATAAATATGGGTTGTATTTACAATGGTGTTTGTTCTTCACTAGTTGCCCTTTTCTTGTGGCAACAGGTCACACATCTTGCAGCTGTGATGGCACCATGTGGTATTTCACCCAGTAGATATGGGAGTTTATCAAAATTGGGTTTGTTTTCGGATTCTTTGTGGATCTGTGTAATCTGAGGGAAATATGTGTCTCTAATATGGTCATACATTTGGCACAAGGTTAGGAAGTGCAGCTCAGTTTGCACCTCATTTTGTGGGCAGTGTGCACATAGCCTGTCTTCTCTTGAGAGCCAGGTCTGCCTATGGCGACCTTTCTCAATAGCAAGGCTATGCTCACTGAGTGTGTACATAGTCAAAGCTTTCCTTAATTTAGGGTCAGTCACATGGCTGTGTACTCTCTGTTTAGAGCCAAATAGCATTCTAGTTTGCTCTGTTTTTTGTAAATTCTTTCCAATGTGTCAAGTAATTATCTTTTTGTTTTCTAATGACTTGGTTGGGTCTAATTGTGTTGCTGTCCTGGGGATCTGTGGGGTCTGTTTGTGTTTGTGAACAGAGCCCCAGGACCAGTTTGCTTAGGGGACTCTTCTCCAGGTTCATCTCTCTGTAGGTGATGGCTTTGTTATGGATGGTTTGGGAATCACTTCCTTTTAGCTGGTTGTAGAATTTAACATCTCTTTTCTGGATTTTGATAATTAGTGGGTATCGGCCTAATTCTGCATTATTTGGTGATTTACCTTATACGAGGAGGGTATTTTTGCAGAATTCTGCATGCAGAGTCTCAATTTGTTTTTTGTCACATCGGGTTCTTGGTCACTTCCCTGACCAAGGCCCTTCTCCCCTGATTGCTCAGTTTGGCCGGGCGGCCAGGTCTAAGAAGAGTCTTGATGGTTCCAACCTCCTTCCAATTAAGAATGATGGAGGCCATTGTGTTCTTGGGGACCTTCAATGCTGCAGAAATGTTTTGGTATCCTTCCCCAGATCGGTACCTCGACGCAATCCTGTCTCGGCACACTACGGACAATTCCTTCCACCCCATGGCTTGGTTTTTGCTCTGACATGCACTGTCAACTGTGGGACCTTATATAGACAGGTGTGTGTGCCTTTCCAAATCATGTCCAATCAATTGAATTTACCACAGGTGAATTCCAATCAAGTTGTAGAAACATCTCAAGGATGATCAATGGAAACAGGATGCATCTGAGTTCAATTTCAAGTCTCATAGCAAAGGGTCTGAATACTTATGTGAATAAGTTATTTCAGTTTTTTTTCTAAAAACCTGTTTTTGCTTTGTCATTATTGGGTCTAAAATTATTTTAATCCATTTTAGAATAAGACTGTAACGTAACAAAATGTGGAAAAAGTCAAGAGGTCTCAATACTTTCTGAATGCACTGTGTGTTGAAGAGGGTGGGGCTCAAGCTGCATCCCTGTCTCACCCCACGGCCCTGAGGAAAGAAATCTGTGTGTTTATTGCCAATTTTAACTGCATACTTGTTGTTTGTGTACATTGATGTTATAATTATGCTTTCCCCCCAACACCACTTTCCATCAATTTGTATAGCAGACCCTCATGCCAAATTGAGTCAAAAGCTTTTTTGAAATCAACAAAGCATGAGAAGACTTTGCTTTTGCTTTGTTTGTTTGTCAATAAGGGTGTGCAGGGTGTATACGTGGTCTGTCGCACAATATTGTGGCGAGAAGACCATTTGAAATTTCCTCAGGACATTATTTTCACTGAGGAAATGTTGGAGTCTGCTGTTGATGATACTGCAGAGGATTTCTCAGAGATTGCTGCTAATGCATATTCCACTTTTGTGGATTGGAGGGGATCAGGCCTTGGTTCTAAATATTAGGGAATATGCCAGAGCTGAAGATAATGTTGAAAAGCTTAAGTATAGCCCATTTGAATTTGTGGTCTGGATATTTTATCATTTTGTTTAGTATACCACAGGCCTTTTATGGTTGGAGGGTTTGTATTTTGTCCTCTATTTCAGTCAATGTAATTGGAGAATCCAGTGGGTTCTGGTAGTTGTTAATAGCTGATTGTAAGTTGTGTACATTATCATGCATATGTTTTTGCTCTTGGTTCTTTGTTATATGGCCAAAAAGGTTGGAGAAGTGGTTTATCCATACATCTCTATTTGGGATAGATACAGTTGAAGTCGGAAGTTTACATACACTTAGGTTGGAGTCATTAAAACGTATTTTTCAACCACTCCACAAATGTTTTGTTAACAAACCATAGTTTTGGCAAGTTGGTTAGGACTACTTTGTGCATGACACAAGACGTTTTTCCAACAGTTGTTTACAGACAGACTGAATTATTAGGGAAATAATCTATCAACATTCCAGTGGGTCAGAAGTGCCTTTAAACAGCTTGGAAAATTCCAGAAAATAATATCATGGCTTTAGAAGCTTCTGATAGGCTAATTGACATAATTTGAGTCAATTAGAGGTGTACCTGTGGATGTATTTCAAGGCCTACCTTCAAACTCAGTGCCTCTTTGCTTGACATCATTGGAAAAACAAAAGAAATTAGCCAAGACCTCAGGAAAAAATTGTAGACCTCCACAAGTCTGGTTCATCCTTGGGAGCAATTTCCAAACACCTGAAGGTACCACGTTCATCTGTACAAGCAATAGTACGCAAATATAAACACCATGGGACCACGCATCCATCATACCGCTCAGGAAGGAGACGTGTTCTGACTCCTAGAGATGAACGTACTTTGGTGCGAAAAGTGCAAATCAATCCCAGAACAACAGCAAAGGACCTTGTGATGATGCTGGAGGAAACAGGTACAAAAGTATCTATATCCACAGTAAAACGAGTCCTATATCGACATAACCTGAATGGCCGCTCAGCAAGGAAGAAGCCACTACTCCAAATCCACCATAAAAAAGCCAGACTACGGTTTGCAACTGCACATGGGGACAAAGATCGTACTTTTTGGAGAAATGTCCACTGGTCTGATGAAACAAAAATATAACTGTTTGGCCATAATGACCATCGTTATGTTTGGAGGAAAAGGGGGAGGCTTGCAAGCTGAAGAACTCCATCCTAACCGTGAAGCATCATGTTGTGGGGGTGTTTTGCTGCAGGAGGGACTGGTGCACTTCACAAAATAGATGGCATCATGAGGCAGGAAAATTATGTGGATATATTGAAGCAACATCTCAAGACATCAGTCAGGAAGTTAAAGCTTGGTCACAAATTGGTCTTCCAAATGAACAATGACCCCAAGCATACTTCCACAGTTGTGTCAAAATGGCTTAAGGACAACAAAGTCAAGCCCTGACCTCAATCCTATAGAAAATTTGTGGGCAGAACTGAAAAAGCGTGGGTGAGCAAGGAGGCCTACAAACCTGACTCAGTTACACCAGCCCTGTCAGGAGGAAGGGGCCAAAATTCACCCAACTTATTGTGGGAAGCTTGTGGAAGGCTACCCGAAATGTTTGACCCAAGTTAAACAATTTAAAGGCAATCCGACCAAATACTAATTGAGTGTATGTAAACTTCTAACCCACTGGGAATGTGATGAAAGAATTAAAAGCTGAAATAAATCATTCTCTCTACTATTATTCTGACATTTCACATTCTTAAAATAAAGTGGTGATCCTAACTGACCTAAGACAGGGATTTCTTACTAGGATTAAATGTCAGGAATTGTGAAAACTGAGTTGAAATGTATTTGGCTAAGGTGTATTTAAACTACCGACTTCAAATGTAGCTCTTCATGTTGTTGTTTATTTAGTGTGCTCCAATGTTCTCAGAAGTGGTTTGATTCTATGGATTCTTTAGTCACATTGAGCTGTTTTCTGTCATGCTGTTCTATCTTTTTTCGTAGTGTATTTCTGTATTGTTCTGATGTTTCACAATAGTGAAGGCGTAACTTAAGGTTTTTCTGGTTATCTGTGTTTTCTGGTTCTCTTTCTTAGGTTTTAACATTCTTCAAAAAAGCATTTGTCATTGTTGATAGTTGTCCTGGGTTTTCTGCCGAAATTTAAATTTGATATGTTAGCTGGTAGGTCAAATGTATTGTTCAGGCTTCCTACTGCTAAGTTTAAACCTTCACTATTGCAGGAAAACAATTTGTCCTGGAAGTTGTCTAAGAGGGATTGGATTTGTTTTGGTTAATTGTTTTTTGGTAGGTTTCTACACTACCTACCTTTTCATCTATAGCGTTACTTAATAGTATGCCGTTTGTTTGGCTTCGATGCCTCATGGTTGATTACTGTTCAAGTAGATTGTGATTTTTCTGTGGTTTGTGAATGCTCTGAGAGACTCTGGGTTGAGGTCAGTGATAAAGTAGTCTACAATTCTACTGTCAAGATATGAGCTATAGGTGTATCTACCGTCGGAGTCCCCTCGAAGCCTACCATTGACTATGAACATACCCAGTGTGCGCAAGAGTTGGGACCCGTTTTTGTTGGTTATGTTGTCATAGTTGTGCCTAGGGGGGCATATGGGGGAGGGAATGCTGTCACCTCCAGGCAGGTGTTTGTCCCCCTGTGTGCTGAGGGTGTCAGGTTCTTGTCCAGTTCTGGCATTTAGGTTCTCTCTCTCTCTCACTCATACAGAATGTTCTCGCTCATGATACTACCAGACTAGGCAGAGTTGGATTGGCAGCTTTCTCACAGAGCAGAGTTCAGATCAAAATCAAATTTTATTTGCCACATACACATGGTTGGCAGATGAAGGTGCGAGTGTAGCGAAATGCTTGTGCTTCTAACAATTTCACAACAACTACCTTTTACACACAAGTGTAAAGGAATGAATAAGAATATGTACATATAAATATATGGATGAGCGATGGCCGAACGACATAGGCAAGATGGTATAGAGTACAGTATATACAGTTGAAGTTGGAAGTTTACATACACCTTAGCCAAATACATTTAAACTCAGTTTTTCACAATTCCTGAACTACCTGGGTATTTATAAACCCCCGGTCTTCTCCTCCTGTCCTTCTGTCTGAACTACCTGGGTATCTATATAAATCCCCTGTCTTCTCTACCTGTCCTTCTGAACTACCTGGGTATCTATAAACCTCGTGTCCTCTCTACCTGTCCTTCTGTCTGAACTACCTGGGTATCTATAAACCCCCTGTCTTCTCTACCTGTCCTTCTGAACTACCTGGGTATCTATAAACCTCGTGTCTTCTCTACCTGCCCTTCTGTCTGAACTACCTGGGTATCTATAAACCCCCTGTCTTCTCTACCTGTCCTTCTGTCTAAACTACCTGGGTATCTATAAACCTCGTGTCTTCTCTACCTGCCCTTCTGTCTGAACTACCTGGGTATCTATAAACCCCCCGACTTCTCTACCTGTCCTTCTGTCTGAACTACCTGGGTATCTATAAACCCCCTGTCTTCTCTACCTGTCCTTCTGTCTGAACTACCTGGGTATCTATAAACCCCCTGTCTTCTCTACCTGTCCTTCTGTCTAAACTACCTGGGTATCTATAAACCCCCTGTCTTCTCTACCTGTCCTTCTGTCTGAACTACCTGGGTATCTATAAACCCCCTGTCTTCTCTACCTGTCCTTCTGTCTAAACTACCTGGGTATCTATAAACCCCCTGTGTAATGGGAGCACCTGGTTAGACTGAAGATCAACCACTCAAGGTATGTTGTCCAGGTCATTATTGTAGATAACAGGTGGAATCTACCACACCCAAAAGCCATTAGTGAAGGTGCTGGAGGAAATAAAGTTAATCTGACTGGAAGTGTGCAGAGATTTGTTCCGGTTTTTCCAGGTCATTATTGTGAAAGAGAATGTGTTCTCAGTTACTCAACTGGTCAAATAAAAGCAAAGAAATACACATTGCAATGTAATTCACCTGATGAGGAAACACTGACCGTGCACTTTGACATATTATAAGGTGTATAAACTATAGCCTGAGTCATATTATAAGGTGTATAAACTATAGCCTGAGCCATATTATAAGGTGTATAAACTATAGCCTGAGCCATATTATAGGGTGTATAAACTATAGCCTGAGTCATATTATAGGGTGTATAAACTATAGCCTGAGTCATATTATAGGGTGTATAAACTATAGCCTGAGCCATATTATAAGGTGTATAAACTATAGCCTGAGCCATATTATAAGGTGTATAAACTATAGCCCGAGTCATATTATAGGGTGTATAAACTATAGCCTGAGTCATATTATAAGGTGTATAAACTATAGCCTGAGTCATATTATAAGGTGTATAAACTATAGCCTGAGTCAAATTATAGGGTGTATAAACTATAGCCTGAGTCATATTATAGGGTGTATAAACTATAGCCTGAGCCATATTATAAGGTGTATAAACTATAGCCTGAGTCATATTATAGGGTGTATAAACTATAGCCCGAGTCATATTATAGGGTGTATAAACTATAGCCTGAGTCATATTATAGGGTGTATAAACTATAGCCTGAGTCAAATTATAGGGTGTATAAACTATAGCCTGAGTCATATTATAGGGTGTATAAACTATAGCCTGAGCCATATTATAAGGAGTATAAACTATAGCCTGAGTCATATTATAGGATGTATAAACTATAGCCTGAGTCATATTATAGGGTGTATAAACTATAGCCTGAGTCATATTATAGGGTGTATAAACTATAGCCTGAGTCATATTATAGGGTGTATAAACTATAGCCTGAGTCATATTATAGGGTGTATAAACTATAGCCTGAGTCATATTATAGGGTGTATAAACTATAGCCCGAGTCATATTATAAGGTGTATAAACTATAGCCCGAGTCATATTATAGGGTGTATAAACTATAGCCTGAGTCATATTATAAGGTGTATAAACTATAGCCCGAGTCCAGAGGCTGTTTGAGCTGTCTTGACAACTTCATTGCTGTCATTTGAGAGAGGGAGAGATGCAGAAAGAGAGAAAGGAAGGGGGGATAGGCGCAGAGAGAGGGAGAGACGCAGAGAGAGAGAAAAGGGGGAGATAGGCGCAGAGAGAGGGAGAGACGCAGAGAGAGAAAGGGGGGAGATAGGCGCAGAGGGGGAGAGACACAGAGAGAGAGAGAAAGGGGAGGGAGATAGGCGCAGAGAGAAGGTGAGAGATAGCTGCAGAGAGAGTGGGATGGAGAGAGAGAGAGAGAGAGAGAGAGAGAAAGAGTGGGATGGAGAGAGAGAGAGAAAGATGAGAGAGAGAGAGAGAGAGAGGGATGGAGAGAGAGAGAGAGAGAGAGAGAGAGAGAGAAAGAGTGGGATGGAGAGAGAGAGAGAGAGAGAGAGGGATGGAGAGAGAGAGAGAGAGAGAGGGATGGAGAGAGAGAGAGAGAGAGAGAGAGAGAGAGAGAGAGAGAGTGGGATGGAGAGAGAGCGCAACATGTCTATTTATAAGAGCACTTTATAATATAACAGCCTAGTGTTCTCTGGCCCCGGTCCAGTCCCTCTCAGCTCAGGGCTGTTCTGGGGTCAGCTGGATGGACAGAACACAAAACAGACCCGCTGGATCCAAACATGTTACGTGTGCCTGATTTAGCTTGCCTGTACTGTAGTGTTCTGGAACTAAATGGATAGCTTGCCTGTACTGTAGTGTTCTGGAACTAAATGGATAGCTTGCCTGTACTGTAGTGTTCTGGAACTAAATGGATAGCTTGCCTGTACTGTAGTGTTCTGGAACTAAATGGCTAGCTTGCCTGTACTGTAGTGTTCTGGAACTAAATGGATAGCTTGCCTTGAATGAATTGTGAATAAAGAGTGAGAAAGTTAGAGAGGGTCAAAAGGTCACACTTAAGTCATTATTGGTCATCTTTTTCAAGGGTGTCAAGTTCAGAACACCACTGTAAATGACAGCCAATTCAGGACACATTTCATTTACGACCCTGGATATGAAACGGGTCAGACCGAAACTCTCAGGCTGCCTGGCTGAACTACTGCATAAGAACTTGGGCCAGACTGAAACAGGAGGCAGTTGTAAATATATGGCTCTGCCTAGCAGAGTGTAGACTGATGAGTTGTTACTATAACAACAAAGGAGGAATAGCCAGTACTATGCCAGTGTTCCGGAACTGTTAGGCCAAGTGGGAATAGGTGTTGTAACCAGTCATAAACCCAGGCATACCAACAGTGATACATTAACCCAGTCCTAGTGAGGTGTTGTAACCAGTCATACCAACAGTGATACATTAACCCAGTCCTAGTGAGGTGTTGTAACCAGTCATAAACCCAGTCATACCAACAGTGATACATTAACCCAGTCCTAGTGAGGTGGTGGGCTGGGTAGAGTGCTGGTATCTGCTGGTATAGATCAGGGCCCTAGGGGGTAGACTAAGAGTCAATGTGCATCCCAAATGGCACCATGTTCCCTTGGCCCATAAGGCTCTGGTCAAAAAGTAGTGCACCATATAGGGAACAGGGTGCTAGAGCTACATGTAGCTGTTGGTTCAGTGGCTGTGTGTAAAGGTGCGTCCATGTTGCTGTGCAATAAAACCAGTCTACTGGGACATTCTAAAACTGGACCCTACAATAGGGGACTGCAGTCAGCATTTTACACACAGGAGACTGGAGAGGGAGGAGAGGGAAGAGAGAGAGAAGGGAGACAGGAGAGGGAAGAGAGAGAAGGGAGACAGGAGAGGGAGGAAAGAGAGAAGGGAGACAGGAGAGGATGCATGAAGATGTGTTTGTCCATAGTGCTTTTTCAACAGTTGTCTTTGAAACAAATGGTTTCAAATCCTTTCTAAAACAGAGAAGAAAGCAAAAGACAGTCCAATTGTTTGCTGGTCATGTTTATTAAATGAGATATTTCATAGAACAGGGGAACCGATTATTACAAAATGGAGAGGCAGCTTTAAGGCAAAAACTAATGTCCTCATGTTGTACATGCTACACCTTCAGAACTTAATCATATCATGCTTGGAAACTTAAATATGTAATAAAAACACAATTAAATGTAATGATGTACACCATTAACTTCGTTTTAATGTACCTCCTGTTTCTTCCATGCACACGATTTTAACAATTTACATTTAGATTTAAAAAAATTAAGACTTAGGCGCTTCTCATGAAGCAGCCCCCCCACAAAAAAACAAAATGCACCTATAAATAAAAATAATGACAAATGATTGAAAATGGAAAGCTTCTATAACTTAAACAGATGAATTCATTATTAACTTGCATCCTACCATAACTAATGAGTCACCATAGTGACACAATGAAAAATGGGATGTCCTTCCATCTCACTCCCCCGTCCCTCTCGTCCAACGCCTCGGTGTCCAGAACAGTTACATTGAAATAACACGTTGTCCCGTTCAAATAAATATCTGCTAGAAATAAATAATGGAAACACAACTGTCAAAACAGAAGAAAAGGTCACTATGTCAATGCAATGTGTATGAGGATGGTAGTGTGTGTGTGTGTGTGTGTATGAGGATGGTAGTGTGTGTGTGTGTGTGTGTGTGTGTGTGTGTATGAGGATGGTAGTGTGTGTGTGTGTGTATGAGGATGGTAGTGTGTGTGTGTGTGTATGAGGATGGTAGTGTGTGTGTGTGTGTGTGTGTGTATGAGGATGGTAGTGTGTGTGTGTGTGTGTGTGTGTGTGTGTATGAGGATGGTAGTGTGTGTGTGTGTGTGTGTGTATGAGGATGGTAGTGTGTGTGTGTGTGTGTGTGTGTGTATGAGGATGGTAGTGTGTGTGTGTGTGTGTGTGTGTGTGTATGAGGATGGTAGTGTGTGTGTGTGTGTGTGTGTGTGTATGAGGATGGTAGTGTGTGTGTGTGTGTGTGTGTGTATGAGGATGGTAGTGTGTGTGTGTGTGTGTGTGTATGAGGATGGTAGTGTGTGTGTGTGTGTGTGTGTGTATGAGGATGGTAGTGTGTGTGTGTGTGTGTGTGTATGAGGATGGTAGTGTGTGTGTGTGTGTGTGTATGAGGATGGTGGTAGTGTGTGTGTGTGTGTGTGTGTGTGTGTGTATGAGGATGGTAGTGTGTGTGTGTGTGTGTGTGTGTGTGTGTGTGTATGAGGATGGTAGTGTGTGTGTGTGTGTGTGTGTGTGTGTGTATGAGGATGGTAGTGTGTGTGTGTGTGTGTGTGTGTGTGTGTGTGTATGAGGATGGTAGTGTGTGTGTGTGTGTGTGTGTGTGTGTGTGTGTGTGTGTGTGTGTGTGTGTGTGTGTGTGTATGAGGATGGTAGTGTGTGTGTGTATGAGGATGGTAGTGTGTGTGTGTGTGTGTATGAGGATGGTAGTGTGTGTGTGTGTGTGTATGAGGATGGTAGTGTGTGTGTGTGTGTGTATGAGGATGGTAGTGTGTGTGTGTGTGTGTATGAGGATGGTAGTGTGTGTGTGTGTGTGTATGAGGATGGTAGTGTGTGTGTGTGTGTGTATGAGGATGGTAGTGTGTGTGTGTGTGTGTATGAGGATGGTAGTGTGTGTGTGTGTGTATGAGGATGGTAGTGTGTGTGTGTGTGTATGAGGATGGTAGTGTGTGTGTGTGTGTATGAGGATGGTAGTGTGTGTGTGTGTGTATGAGGATGGTAGTGTGTGTGTGTGTATGAGGATGGTAGTGTGTGTGTGTGTATGAGGATGGTAGTGTGTGTGTGTGTGTATGAGGATGGTAGTGTGTGTGTGTGTGTATGAGGATGGTAGTGTGTGTGTGTGTGTGTATGAGGATGGTAGTGTGTGTGTGTGTGTGTGTGTATGAGGATGGTAGTGTGTGTGTGTGTGTGTGTGTATGAGGATGGTAGTGTGTGTGTGTGTGTGTGTGTGTGTATGAGGATGGTAGTGTGTGTGTGTGTGTGTGTGTGTGTGTGTGTGTGTGTATGAGGATGGTAGTGTGTGTGTGTGTGTGTGTGTATGAGGATGGTAGTGTGTGTGTGTGTGTGTGTGTGTGTGTGTGTGTGTGTGTATGAGGATGGTAGTGTGTGTGTGTGTGTGTGTGTGTGTGTGTGTGTGTGTGTGTGTGTGTGTGTGTGTGTGTGTGTGTATGAGGATGGTAGTGTGTGTGTGTGTGTGTGTGTGTGTGTGTGTGTGTGTGTGTGTGTGTGTGTGTATGAGGATGGTAGTGTGTGTGTGTGTGTGTGTGTGTGTGTGTGTGTGTGTGTATGAGGATGGTAGTGTGTGTGTGTGTGTGTGTGTGTGTGTGTGTGTATGAGGATGGTAGTGTGTGTGTGTGTGTGTGTGTGTGTGTGTGTGTATGAGGATGGTAGTGTGTGTGTGTGTGTGTGTGTGTGTGTGTGTATGAGGATGGTAGTGTGTGTGTGTGTGTGTGTGTGTGTGTGTGTATGAGGATGGTAGTGTGTGTGTGTGTGTGTGTGTGTGTGTATGAGGATGGTAGTGTGTGTGTGTGTGTGTGTGTGTGTGTATATGAGGATGGTAGTGTGTGTGTGTGTGTGTGTGTGTGTGTGTGTGTGTGTGTGTGTGTATGAGGATGGTAGTGTGTGTGTGTGTGTGTGTGTGTGTGTGTGTGTGTGTGTGTGTGTGTGTGTATGAGGATGGTAGTGTGTGTGTGTGTGTGTGTGTGTGTGTGTGTGTGTGTGTGTGTGTGTGTGTGTGTGTGTGTGTGTATGAGGATGGTAGTGTGTGTGTGTGTGTGTGTGTGTGTGTGTGTGTGTGTGTGTGTGTGTGTGTGTATGAGGATGGTAGTGTGTGTGTGGTGTGTGTGTAAAGCACTAGTGCGGCTTCGAATGTCTCTCGCTGCTGTTACCTTGAGGTAGATAACACATTTACAAAAGGTCCAGGTGTAATGGTTCGCTGCTGGCATCATGTGTCAAAAAAAACTACAGGATGAAATGAGGGGGTTTCAGGAAGCCTCTTTTGGGAAATTATACAGAAATAAATTAAACAATTGGTAAAAATAATTAAAGTACATTTTCAAATAAAAGCCTGTCCCCCCCTCCCTAATGAAAAGACCTACAGCGGTGGTGATGTCAGTATGACTACGTCTCCCACAATACACCTCTCTCCTTTAGTACACAATGCCCTCAATCTTCTCATATTGGCCCTGTTAAGATATTTATCCTTCCTCCCATGGAGATGTAGAGATCATTACTTGGAAAGAACCTGTTTTTGCATGGACATTTCCATTGAGGGCTTCCACCATTTTAAAGTATTGAACTGGGTGGGGATTCCTATGGGTTGGGAGCGATCAGCCGATGAGCTGAGCGTCGTCTTCTTCAAATTGGTTTGCCTAGTTTGTAAATGGCTTTAAGCTATATGACCACCATCTAGTGGCCCAAATAATTAATAACACTATTTGGTTCAAGACTCGAAGACTGCAGGTGGCGGTAAGTCACCAATATTAGCGTTACACTCTTCAAACATCAAAAGAAGAAGAAAATATACTACTTTAAAATAGAGATATCCTCAATGGCACTGGCCATGCCGTCACAGACACCAGAATGGCAGATACAAAGCTGTGATTTCTATACATCTATTCCTGTGTTGACCACATTACTGATCTACGAGGGTCAGATTGGTTTAAGTAATAGGGTGCAAACTTTCCTTTCACTTATTCAGCCAGGTCTTAGATCAGTGATGAGCTCAGGGGAAGGCTGCAGGATGAACAGGGCTGTTCTGCTAGCATAGCACCACTTCTCATATCCCTCTCTCCTATCCAATTCTCCACCTTTCTTATCTCTTCCCCATTCCTTCTCTCCTTTAGTCTACAGTACTCAGTGTGCAGTGTAAATGCTGCCAGTTTGTGGATGCTGAGGGATAACTGGGGAGATCAACTCAGGTAGGCCCAGTGACCCCAGAGGTAATAACTCTGTTTGATCTGTTAGCAACTTTCAACCCAGTCTATTTTACCTTTAACTCCTACAACTAAAAAAATAATACAAATAAAAGTTTCGATTTTAAAAAGGAGCCATACGATAAGGTATGAAATGATTCAAGTAAAATAACATTACTATCATAATGAAATAAAATACAAGGACAACAGAACCAGCCTAGAGATCTTGCACTGTGAGGAGCATGGTATTGTATCGTTTGGGTTTTTAATTCAGATGCTTGAAGAAGCTGCTGTAGGTTGTGTGGGCGATCTGAGGCGAGCATTTGACCGTGGAGGGAGCGAGGGAGGCCTGGATGGATTTGAGCGGCACATCGGTCGTAGCGTCGAACCCCGGCAGCGCCAGAGAGTCCAGCTGCATGTTAAACATGATTTCTCCGCTCCGCGCCAGGAAGCCCCCCTCGTCCCGTTCCCTCTCCCCTCCCACATCCGAGGGCTCAGGTTCTGGGGTGTCGGCGGCGCTAGCAGCAGTCTCCCCGCTGCCCTCGTCCTTCCTGCTGAACAGTCTGTCCAGGTAGCTGGTGTAGGAGCTGTCCTTCTGGAGCTGCTCCTCTTTCCCAACGTCCCAGCGCCCCGCCCCGTCCATCAGACACCCACCTCTCCGCTCCTCTACCCTCTCCCCCCCTCCGAAGCTCTCCCAGGGGTGTGCGGGACGCGCCCCAGACCCAGCGGTCCCCACGGTGATGCTGACCTGAGCAAAGTTCACCAGACACTTCTCCTCCTTCTCCTGGCTGATGGTTTTGGACATGGAGCCTGACCGCGGAGCCTCCAGCTGGGACACAGACGAGTTGAGCTCGTTCAGGAGGCCCACCTCGCTCAGGAGGCCCACTCCCACCTCGCTCAGGAGGCCCACGTCCCCCAGGAGTCCCACGTCGCTGGGCTCAGTTTGCAGGCTCAGTTTGATGGTGCCGGCGATGAAGGAGTCAAAGTCAAAGCCTTGATTCTGTTGAGTAGTCTGGGTCTGGTTCTTCTCTTGCTGGGAGTCCTTCTCTACGGGGCTCTTCTCTACCTGTAGAACCATCTGAGCCTTCACCAGGCCGTTCTTCTCACACTTGCTCTTCTGGGCCTTGTGCTCCTTGTCTCTGCCTGCAGCCTGAGCCTGTTTCTCTTTACTCTGCTGCTCCTTCCAGTTGGACAGATCTATAATGAGCTTGGGCTCGTAGTAGTGGTTGACCTCGCTGTCCCTCCAGATCAGGTTATCCAGGTAGGATGGAGACACCACCTTGTAGTTACAGGTGTGGGAACACTCCAGGTCACAGTACTTGTTCTCGTGGTGAAGGTCGAAGTGTTCGTCATCGGGGTCGGGCCACGAGCGTTCGGGAGTGAAGAGGGAGGAGTAGCCGTAGGAAGGATCGTCCAGGAACTCCCGGTCTCCGTCTGCATACTTACGAGGGTCCACCTGGAGGGGTAGGAGGGACAGGGGTTAGAGTGGTGACTTGAGGAAGGTGTGTGTGAGTGTGTGTGTGTGTTTCTCTCCGTACCTGGACCTCCTCCTCGTCAGTTTGGTCAGACAGAGCCCGAGGGTCC